>NC_142800.1:40143436-40404088 GCF_049724085.1 Artemia sp. Qi Xiang Cuo | reverse complement strand
CGTGCTCAAATCCTCCTCAGGGCCATACTGTGGTGTTTCTTTTGTGGATGGTGAAAATTTCCCCACAGTAGAGTGCAGAAGGTTTGTTATCACTGTATTATCCTTTTTTTTCTTGTTTTTTTTTTTTTTTTTAGTTTAAAGCTTATTCCAATAGGCAATGTTTAGAAGTCCTCCAAAAAAAAATGTCCCCCCAGATCCCACCCCAAATACCAGTGAAATTAATACCCATTTTAGCTGGTCAAGCAATCTATCACAAATTTCACATCATAGCTCCAATTCTGAGAATAGGACACTGATCAGAGTAGGGGCTAATGTCACTATAAATGATGATGAGGGCTTTCAAGAAGTCCTTTCTAGAAGCTCAAAAAAAAGAAAAACAATCTCCCCTATCAAAAGTATTTCCCTCTCCCCGCCCAAGATCCTCCCTCCCAAAACTTAGGAATTTACCTTAAAATTTCTCCTATTACCCCTTTTGAAATAAAAATGATTACTGCAATAAGAGTTGCAATTTTCAAATTGCTAAAATCAATGTTCTCTCTTAATATTCACCGTGATGGATCTCTGCTAATAGCTGTCCAAGATCAGAAATCAGCAGAGACAATAATCAACTTAAAATCCCTTCTGAATACCCAAATTAATGCATCTAAATTGAAACCCAAAACAATCCCAAACAAAAATAGTAATTTATAATATTCCCCCAGAAAGACCTACTCAGGAGTTAAGAGAATGGCTCTCAGATAGGGGTGGAAACACAGTCCCAGTTGAAGAAGTTACCCAACTTTGTAAACCTAACTTAAATGGCCTAAAAAAAAGTAGATCATTCTTATTTACACTGAAGGAAAAAATTAACATCCCAGAAGAGTTATTCCTATTTGGGCAAATGAAACCACACAAGGAATACAAACCAAAGCCTATCCAGGTTCAGAAGTGTCTCAAACTGGGACACACAACAAACAAATGCAATGAAATTCTTCTAGAGTGTAGTAATTGTAAAGCATTCCATCCTAAAGAGTTGACAACTTGCAACAACACTCAGCCTACATGTATCAATTGCAAAGGCCCACATGAATCTACAAATAAATCACTATGCCCTGCATATAAGAAAAGAGCACTAACACTCCAAATAGCAATAGAGAATGCCATTCCATACCCCTTTGCAGCAATGGAAGCAAATGCTGCCCAACAATACCAAATTAGGCCCTTTATGAAACCAACCTAAAATCCCACGTAAAACATCCCCCATGCATCTAATACCCCGGATCAAACACCATCCTCTAAGCCCCCAATCTCATATTCCTCTCAGACGGAACCACCTAGTCAACGAGTCTCCTTGTCCGGTGAGATGAGGTCAGCCTGGCCCCCCCCCCTCCCAAGAAGAAACAAACCAGAAACACTACCAGGAATTAATCCCTTAACTGACGAACAGGATGCACAACCAAACATGCAATCCCCAAATATATGCTTATTCATTCTAAACTGTAATGCAGTGCAGGCCATGAATATACATCAATTAAAGAAAAGAAAAATCATTGCAGAATTGGCAAAAATCTACATTCCTGATGATACGCTCATTCAAGAAAAAAAAAGATCTTGCTTTACTTTTAACAAAGCTGAACATTGATACACAGTCATATGAAAAATAAATTAACAACACAACACATATCAATACTCCAGTGGAACATAAGATCACTCACAGAAAATAAGTTATATGAACTACTATCTTTTATGAATAATAATTCCATTAATATTGCTTACCTCCAGGAAACTTATTTAACCCAAAATCAACAAATTAAGTCTCTGGGATACACTATCCTGAGAAAGGATAGATCATCAAAGAGAAAAGGAGGTGGTGTAGCTTTAATAGTTAAAAATAATATAAAATTCTGTGGTATCAATTTTCCAGATTTTGCTAATGATGTTGACGCAATTGGTATCAGTGTTTGGCTGAATAATACAAAAACCTACATATTAAGCTTTTATAGCCCTAATGGCGAAACTACAGATGCCATAGATTTCTTTAAATATATAAATAATTCTAATATGTTAAAAAATATCATTATTTGTGGAGATTTCAATGCCCACAGCCTTTTGTGGGGGAATAAACCAGCAAATAAAGCTGTTAAATTGATTGAGCATATGACTTCAAATAATAATGAATTAGCTGTTGCTACCCCTCCAAACCTGAATACATGTTTCAACCCCATAAATGGCAGATTCTCCACAATTGACCTTCAAATTGTGTCATTAAAAATTTTGAATAGCATTTATATAAATAAAATTGATAGTCTATGCACTGACCACTTTGCTATAGTTTGCTCCCTAAATGAACCTGCTGAAACTCTATCACATACGTCCAAATATATCAACACTAAAGCAAATTGGTCTATGTTCCAAAATAATCTAAATGATGAAATTACAGGTTTCACCCAAAATTCATGCATTTCAAACACAACAGTTGACACACATCCTGAAGTCTTGGCATGTTTACTAATAAATATAGCTAATCATGCTATCCCCAGGACAACACCCAAGAAAACCTTCCCTAAACACATTCCTAAAGCATGGTGGACAAATGAGTGCTAAAATAATTGGAGAACAAAAAAGGCAGCTAGGAGAGCATTCATAACAAAACCATCACCTACTACATATTTAAAAAATTACAAGCAGAATCTAATCTAAAAAGGACTATAATAGATGCTAAATATAAATACTGGAATAATTTTGCAAATAATCTCTCCAGAGAAACACATGAGCCAATTATACATAAAGTCGTAAGCCAAATCTTTCGGAAAAAGATTTCCCCAAACCCACTCTTATATGAGCTTATGCGTAATAATACTCATTCTGACAATGATTATGAAAAGGCTAAACTATTTGCAAATCTTTTTGTTAATAAGCTAACATCAGATAATCGAAGCAAAATGTCTCCAATTCCCATGAACCCAAGTTACCAACCACGCCTAGGATCCGAGTATATAACTAGTCCATTTTCAATCCAGGAAATGAATAATGCAATACATCATATTAGGACCAAAACTAGCGGCAGCTATGACAATATACACCCTACATGGGTAAAGAATCTCACCCCTTCATACAAACAGGAACTGCTAAATTGTTATAGTCACGCTTGGGCATCTTCTATGTTCCCCAATATATGGAAATGTTCTTCCCTCCTACCAATCCTAAAGAAAAATATACCCAAAGATAGCCTTGAGTCCTATAGGCCCATAATGATTACTCTTGTGATGAGGAAAATAATGGAGAAAAAGATCTAATACCGACTCTTCTGGTTTGTTGAAAAAAAATAACCTGATCCCTTACACTCAAACTGGATTCAGGAAACACCACTCCTCAACAGATGCTTTCATTTTGCTAACAAATGCAATAACTGAATCATTCTCAAAAAACAATGTCCTAGTTGCAGCTTTCCTAGATTTTGAAGGGGCATATAACAATGTGAACCATCAAATCCTTTTAAACAAACTTGCAAACCTTGGACTACCCCCCAAGCTAGTATCTTTTATAAAATCGTTCATAGAATTGCGAAGTTTCATTGTTTGTTTTGGTTCAGCCTCTTCACCCCAAAAGACAATAACCAAAGGCCTACCTCAGGGAGCAGTCCTCAGTTGTCTCCTCTTTGTCCTATATCTCTGGGACATGAACCTCCCCCACACGAATCTACAATATGCAGACGATCTGGTGCTATGTTCATCTGGCAACACCTTTGAGATAGCACAGTCAAATCTGCAAAAGTCACTTTTCCAATTTGAAAATTTCTCTCAACATTCAGATTTACCCATTGCACCTACCAATTCAAAAATATTCTAATTCCACCGAACGCGAAACAATGTTAACGCAAAACTAACTCCAAATGGAACAACTATTCCAGAAGATATTTATATTAATTACCTAGGTCTCATGCTTGACCAAAAACTTAATTCCCACCGCCACATTTCAAACAAAATAAAAAAATGCTATAGAAAAAAAAATATACTAAAAAGACTTCTTTCCACACCCTGGGGATGTAAGGAAAAAACCTTACTCCAGTTTTATAAATCACATATAAGACCCCATATTGACTATGGGCTCATCGTCTATGGTGCATGTGCAAAGACCCAGATGAAAAAAAAATTGAAACAACACAAAATGATGTGATACGTCTCATATTTGGTCTTAGGAAATCCACAAGCAGCAAGTCTCTACTTATGGAGAGTGAATTAACAATAATAAGGGAGAGACATATTTTTCTCTTAATAAAATATCTCACAAAAATTGAATCAAATAGATCACATGCTCTACACAATTGGCTAAGAAATGCGACAATGTATAGAACCATTGCAGATGAGTATACTAACATTCAGAAGAAGTTCCCCATACCGGCAAAGTATATTGCACCTACTTTCCTCCAATCCCCTCAATGGACTTGGTCGATTCCGAAAATAAATACTGATTTCTCAAAGTGGTATAAAGATTTAACCCCCATTGCTTTTGTCCAGAAAAAAATTTGCTGAACTTAATACAATTATCTATAAAAACCACTTCCAAATATTTGTTGATGGGTCAAAAATGAACGAGAAGGTAGCAGGTGGTGCTTTCCTGCCTCACCTGAAAATTGCAATGGGCGAAAGATTATTTAATAATTTACCTATAATGTCTGCTGAGTTAAATGCCATAATCATGGCATTAGAACACCTTAAGGAAAACCAACCTTTGATTGCAAATTCAAATAATATTATTGTATATTCCGACTCTTTATCAAGCATTGAGTTGCTGGCATCAGCTCCTCAGTATAAGTTGGACATTGACACTTATCATTGTCTCAGTATTATAGATAATCTTGCTTCAAGTGGCATAAGAACTTATTTTCAGTACATTCCTAGCCAATCTGGTATAAGTGGTAATCATCAGGTTGATGAAATAGCTAAAAATGCTATAAATATTGACCAGCCAAGTGGGAGACCAATCCCGATTAGAGATATTTACTGATGGAGACTATCAGATATTAATTTTGATAAGATTAATCCCATCCTTTCCCCCATTTACAATAAGTATTTTTCAAAATTTATCATAGAATTCGTTCTGGAACAAATGGACTAAATTTTCTTGCATTCTCGTATATGTTTTCTAATTCAAGTGGTTCATCTCCTCTGTGACCTCTTAATAGGCATTGAAATGTGAATAATGAAACAATTGACCATTGCCTATTTGAATGTAATATGCTGACGTCTGCACAACATACCCTTATTTTTAAACTTCGAAAATTCTTCACAAACCACAAAATCTAACGCTCATTACAGAGCAGATACAAATAGCCAAGCGCACTGATCGGAGTAAAAGACCACGCTACTATTATGTTCTAAATCATATTCTAGAAAGAAAAACTGATTGATCTCGTGCAATATAGAATAAAAATTATTACCTCACTACCGTATATGTGAAGATCCCCATGTGACTCAAAAGGAAAAGGGATAAACAGCATTACTGAAAAGCCCGCCTGCTGTTAAATAGAAGAAGAAGGCGATAAATACCTTGCAAGGAAGAGGTGCACGAGGAGACACATAAAAAATGTAAGTGAAAGCCCATTATTTAAAAAAAAAGGAATAATAATTAGCTAATTTATTTCTGGAGAATTACAGGAATTCAGAAAATAAAGACATGCCCAAAAGCAATGGCTGTGTCTGTCACTTTCTGAAAATTAATTATTGCGTTGTTACTAGGAGTCCTCTAGCGTTCAACCTCCTGGATGCATATGTAGAGACCTACATATAATCACTGCACCGGGAGACAAGCAAAGGTGAGGTGAAAAATATTTTAGTACCTTTTTAATTGTAAGAAAACCTCACATAACTGTAGGTACAATCTGTCAAATTTAAACCAAACTATTAACTATATAAAGCTATTTACTGTAATTTTTTTCGATTTCTCCTTTTTTCGAAATTACCGGACAATAATTTCTGTAAAGAGCGTGAAATCTTTATTTTCACTCGCCTGTTTCATAGGGTTTTTGCTTGGATGATATTTAGTTTACTGGTGAAATTTATATAAAACTCATGTGGACGTTTGTATTTATATGGTATTCCAGAAAATAGCAAGTTTGCCAACCGACTCTGTTTCTAAGATGTTTTTCATTCTCTTTGGTGAAAACATCAATTTTAGTGTGTTGTTGTATTGCAGTATTACAAATTCTAACTAATTTTCTGTAGCAATTGGGAATCCTATTAAAAAAAAGTAAAGGATACGGCACTAGACCCTTAAAGTCCAAACCGGTGGTGCTGATCTCCGTTTCAAGGCTACACCATGAATCGAACACACGCCCTTTGGACACAGGATTCCAATTCCAGCGCGCCTACCACTCGGCTACGACGACTCAAGAGATTAGGAATCCTGTTTCTAATTCAGGAATAATTATGTCCTCGCAATTAATAACTAATGAGATTTTGTTGTAAAGAAAGAGCCAATAGGATCAGTTAAACACGTTGACCTGACTTTAAAACGGTATGATAAAGACTGTTATATCGTCCTCATTCAGTTGGTGCTTTCAGTCCTAACATGTACAGCATTAACTATTACCTTGTTTGATTTATGTTGATCCTCACTGATTTTTTTGCTGTTCTAGGGAACTCCTTACCCCTTCGCTGAGGCTGATCTGGGATTTGATACAGGTGACCCTGCATTGAACCAAGCGTCAAAAGTCCTTCGTCTTTTATTCATATCGGATCTTCGTGATCTTCAAACGAAAATCAATGAGTGTATAGTTGGTATTCAACGGATTACCGCCAATCCAAAAACTGATACAGCTCTTGGAAAAGTTGGATATTGAATTGATTTTGCTTTTGTACCTGTTTTGCTTTTCCTGGATAAATTCTACTCCCTATTTAAGATACCTTTTCGTAGACTACTATTCATTTCTTGTTTATTCACTTTAACGAAACCAATATCTAAAGTAACATAGCTTATGACTTTTGCCGGATTTTATTATCCAATTCAGTAAATGCACCTGCATATTATACACCAAAAAATAGGCTATGAATATCAAAAGAAAAGAAATTAAATTATTCCACTATGCAAGATGAGTGAAAAATAAAAAGACCCTATTCTCAGTTAGAGTAATCAGTGGTGTCTCCCATGTTTTTTTTTTTTTTTTTTTTTTTTTTTTTTTTTTTTGCCACTTCGTATGCAAAGGTTGAGAACAAACTTGTTAGGGAGCTCTTACGATTAGGAGTTGAAAACTCGAGTGCCAAAAATCGGTATATTTCACCTTTGCCTAATAGGCATATTCAAATTTTGCCTAAATTTTAAATTGCAATCCAACATTTTAGCTCTTAGTCAGAAAAGCTTAAACAAACTTTAAGAAGTTTCCTCCAACTAACACATAATAAAATCATGTTAATTAAAAAACGGACAGAAATCAATTTAAAAATCTATTTCCCAAGAAAAGTAAAGAACAATATCAAAAGCAAAAACAAGAAGAAATGAAGTCATGCAGCAAGCTCACACTAAAAACAAATATAAATGACTATGAATCAATATATGAAATCTAAACGAGCAAAAATAAAAATGAATAATCAAGTCAAACTTACAAAGAACAAAAATTAGTATTAATAAGAGTGGAGCTACGCTCACTCAAACTCACTAAAGGCTATAGTATCAATTGCGTGCTTTAATGGAAACCAGACATTTTTTCTTTTTCGTTGTAAAGCTGAGAAATTAAACACGGCTTAAAGCTCCGGGAATTTATCTATAGAAAATTAGCTTCAGCAAACTAAGCATATTACTTCACGCTTTAAAAATTGCATTTCAGCATCAATTTTCTATATTTTTCAATTAAATGGAATAATGAGGAACTAGTTACAAAAAAGGGTCTTTTTAGAATGGGGAAAATAAAAAAAGTCACAAAGGTAGGCCTATTCATTTTAATAGTTTTTTTTTGTGTTTCTTGTGTGTGTGTCGACAAATATAAAAACTGTTTAAACTCATATCCTGTTTGGTAAAGCACGAATAACACTCTAGCCCTTGGGGATTTGAAGGGGCGGTAGCCCCACTCTTATTATTAGTAGTTTCTATTTGTTTTAAGCTTGGCTATTCATTGTAATATCTGTTCGTCTGTAGTTTTGTTTATTAATTCATAGTAATTTCTACCTTCTTTAATTATTATAAGTTTATTTCTGAACTTACGAGTTTCGATATCACTCTTTACATTTCTTTGCAAGACTTATTTTTAAATTTAGCAAATTAACTGTAGTTTGAAGCTATCGTAGTCTATAAGCTTTCACAGCTCCTACAGTGGTTACAAAACGACACTAAAAGTTGCAGCTGCGCGAATTGTTATAAGCAAATTGCCTCGAAGAAAGTCTATGCTACTCTCTAACCCTAAAAGACATTTTTCAATTTTTGTGAGCATTGCAGTTTTTCTTTTAATCTTAGAACAGGTCAATCGATCTTATTCTTGAATTGCATATCCATAACTCACTCAAAATTAATATGAAATGAATCAAACCGTTCTTAATAAGCAATGGTAACGAAAGGCCGAACCTTCCCAAAAAAAATAACGGAACGCATCGAACAAATTTGATGTACTGATTCTAATTATTTAAATATCGTACCGTTTGTGACTACCATTAAAGGTACTAGTGTAAGAAATTTGTATTATTGGAAAAAACAGGAGTATACGCTTAAAACGGGGAGAGCCTTATTCGCCCTCCCTCAACTTCATATATTTAGTAATTTTACGCCTCTTCCGACATGTGATAGTTCAGGGACCAGTCAGGGAATTGTCTTAATTGATCAAACAAGTTGAGGGTACATTTAAAAATACTGTTGAATTTTCACCAAAGTTGGACGAAATTTCCGAAGTTGGCCTTTCTTCCCAGAGGCAAGTTGGGATATTGTATGATACGTCCAGCCCAAGGGACAAGGACCCAAATTGTGCAAATAGGCCATTTAAAACAGGGGCTTCATAGATAAATTTGTATATCTTCATAGATCATCTATCATGGACAGAAGGTGGACATGATATGGTTTCGAAATAAGAGTCGTTCAAAAATTTTTAATCTGTATGATTGGAGGGCTTTGGGGGCAGTTGGTATTTAAGGATTTTGAGGTTGATGATTACCAATCTGAAGCTAATATTACAAAATAGAATTCTAAAATCAAACTTTAATATTTTTAGACGGCACTAGGCGTCAGGGACGTTTTTTCCCTTAGAATCTCTTCCTTTCCAATATATGATAACTATCTATAGTATAGAGTTTATATTTAGCCTGATACGTGGCACACGAGAACCCAGGGGCCTCTCTTCCTTAAAATGCAAGAGAGGGAAATTTTTTTTTCAAAATATAGGGGGGGCGGGCAATTTTCTTCAATAAGAAGACCAAAAAGGGTATTTTACAATATATTATGATAATGTTTAACAATACAACAATGGAGAAATTACCTGCCCCCCTCAAATTGACGCACCTGCGTTAACCTCTCAGGTAGGAACTTGAACCTGACTTTATTGAACAAAATTGCTATACATAAATTTTATACAGAAAGGCAACTCGGAGAAGATCAAGTGAGGTGTGTGGTGCGGGGGGAGGGTGATATATCGTGCTTCTTTTAAAGCGATTTTAGCACGTATAACCTTTTTTTCAGGAAAAAGTCAAGAAGTGGGGGAGGTCGTTTCTTGTCGGGAGAGGGTTATAACATTTGTCTTTAATTGTTGGTTGAGTGATATCAGAAAACACTAAAAAATTACAGTTGTGATGCCAGAAGCATATATTTTGTGGGAGAGGTGGAGGGGTAGAGTTCAATGATTTGTTTTCAATTACCTATCTTTTAAATGATTTGGCAAATATTATTATTCCTAATTATCTCAAGGCCCTTGTGAATGCAGTAGAAAGTCGAACTTTGGCATTCTTGCGCTGGGATTATTATTTATATAAGATCTTTTTTTCATGGGTATATAGCGTAATGGTTACCCATACATGGGTAGCGTGCCTGTTTAGCATGCATTAGGTTTCCTATTCAAAGATGGGACCATTTTTCTTATTGTGTTAACATTTTGCTTTTGCGGCAGAAAATGGCATGAAAATGTCAAGGGGATGAGAAGAGTTTTCTTGTTTGAGGGGGAGAAGGTGTAGTTGGATCAGGAGGCAGGAAACAGACTCAGAAATGTGACTCAGAGATCAGAAAACAAATTGGAGATGATACCAAAAGCACATAATAGGTGATCCAAATATTCCTGATGGTACTTTTTGGTGGTTGCTAATAAAGCTTATTAGCAAACATTGCTTAATTTACTGGATCTAGACGCTGCTCCGCCTCGTAGCAAACCCAGCTACTTTTAACATACACAAACATTCTCTCAATACAAAACGAAGTAATTAAGTAAAAAAGCAGTTTTCCCACAAAAATCGAAGTGCGAATTTAAAACCGAAGAAGAGCCTAAAACTCAAGTAAGGCGCAACCTGACATTAGCATTTTGGGATACTTCTGGGACGCTACGCCACCACTCTTATTTCTGGCAATTTTTGTTGGTTTCAAGTTTGACTATATAGTTCTTTGTAATTTATGTTCGTTTTAGCTATCATTTCTTCATTCACGGTAATACCCGCTCATTTTGAGTTTGATGCCCTACATAAGTCAATTTACTGTCGTTTTGATTTTTGTATTCGTAATTTCAAATGTTGTGGCTGTTTGTTTTTTATTTTATAGGACAAAATAAGCCGCGTATCTCAACAGGGCACAGAACGTGGGTTAATTAAAATGCTCATTGGGTGGTCAAGACCCTTGTCCCCTAAACGCTAATAAAGATAAACATTCATTTTTATTAACAGACACGTTTTTCGTAATTTGAACCCACCTCTCCCGATCAAAAGAATTATGTCCAGGCCGTGACAATGAGATTCAAATATTAGCTAACTTTTCATCTTTCTATTTGTTGATAAATTGGTTTTGAGGTCGATTAATGTTGTCTGTTAACTAGAAAATTCCCTTTAGTAAATTTCTATAAAAACACATTGGACCTTCAATAACTTTTAAACTATCAGTTAAACAAAACGAGCTAATTTCCAAGTTAACTGTCTTTTATTAACTCTCTTCTTTGTCCTTGTGCTTCTGAACGCTTTTATGTGTTAAATTGAAGGGGTAGACGTTGAGAAGCCTGGCAACACCGATTCCAGCAATGCCTGAAAAAATAAACCAATCATTCTTTTCGAATAATCTCCAATGAATCTAAAGCGGTCCCTACTCTATAATTATACGTCACTGATATCACCAGTAGCATCGGCGGTTGCAGCTGACGACATATATTACTTTCAGCAAATGTAGGCTGTATTTGGTCATTGCTGTAACAGTCAGGAAAAAGAACAGATAGAGAAAAAAACAAGGAATGATGATATTATAGAAGCAGGGTTGCCACATGTAGCACGAAATTGCTATTTTAGCACTATTTCATCATGTGTAGCACTGTAGCACATGTTACCTTGAATGTAGCACTTTTTCTCTTGTATGACCAAATTGAAAGAATAGACATATAAAATGCAATTACAGGATTTGTCTCACATCAAAATATATGTCACAACCTTTTTTATGCATGACAATAATCTAAATGTATTTAGATACGGGATATGTGTGCGCCAGCATTTTCCCATTCAGCGCTCTGATCAGTGCAGGATTAATTTTTATTCATTTAAACTAAAAAAGATTTTAAAAATGATATAAAAACTAATCTAAGCACATTTAAACGAACGATGTGCATTTCGCGGCACGAGCAGCGACACACGCCAAAAAAATTTTTACTTTAGCATCGAAAATCGCTGTGTAGCACAAAAACTTGAGCAATTGCAGCACTTTAGGAGCTGACCATCGTGACAACCCTGCATAGAATCATGGGAAGAAGATTGAAAGGAAGGTGCTAGATTAAAGGATGGTTCCATGTATTTTAGTATTGATATTTTTATACAAGTGACTGTTGGGGGGGGGGGTTTAAGATGGGAAGTGTCCACGAAGAGATAGCCAAGAAAGGAAAATTCTGTTTTACTTGCCATTTGAAGTTCTAGCTATACAAATATAATAATTCTTTTCGTCGCAAATGTCAGCGGCTAAATCTGAGAAAAAAAACTTAAATATGACCAAGTGCATTAAAACGATTTTATGTAAACAGAAATGAAGAGGTTTGATTTTGGAGAATATACTAATTGCCAGATAGTTGGTTACATAGGGGTGCTATCTCAATATATTTATAGTGCATGTTTGCCTAGCGTTCTTCCGAGCATATCTTCTACTTCGGGGTGGCGAACGTGATCTACAAGTACCACGGTCATTCTAGAAATGGAACGCATAAGTATAGCTATTTTGGATCTTTATTAGCGAAAAAATGGCACTGGAGCAGTAAAAATTAGAAAGTGGACCATAAGTGTCAAATTCGAACCAGTCGTAACCAGTGTCAGATTCGATTGTAAAATTCAGATTTCTTTTTTTCTCTGCGGTACATAAAATGAGTTTTTCTTACTAATTTCTTCAAGCTTTTATTGTTTTTAATGCTGGTTAGGTTTCAGATAGAAGGAAAGCGTGGCTTTTTACAGATATACTAACTTTGACTACAGATTTAGCCATTCGAGTAGTATTGAGCCTTGAATAAGCAGGTATATGCACATGTAAGATAAATAGACATGGTTCTCTTACTTTTCTCTTCAAGTTCTTTATATTTTCATAGGTTTCAGATAGAATGAAAGAGCGGCTTTCCATATACATAATAACTCTGACTATGGGTTTAGCCATTTGCGTCTAATTAAATTCTGAATCAGCAAGCATATGCACATGTAAGCAGAAGATAGAACATCTATAAGGAATTGTTTTATTGAATAGTTAATTGGTGCAGATGTGCTATTTATGTCTGCAGAGGTTAGTCCAATCGCCATGATAAGTATCAATTTTTCATCCAGCTTACCTTTCCACAAGTCTTGATTTAAACATTTCTTCAAATAGCTCATAAACTTTCAACATCAACTGACATTCATGACTTAGCCATAAACTAGAGGACTGGGATGCAGATAAATTTGAAGCAAATCTGGAAATTAATAAAAAGAAATTTTCTGAAGGTAATGTAGTATTTTACTGCTATTTCTAAGGTCCTTCAAACCAAAACAGAACTTGACTTTTCATGGACGGGAAAAATTGCATCCCAACCACCCTGGTAGACATCCTATTGCTTCCTTCAACATATTCTATCTTCTGCTTACACATGCCATTTTAATCGCCTCTATTCTATTACTGGGGGCCTTACCTTATAGGAGAGAAATGAATATGTCATAAATAGAAAGGAACATGTCATATTCTAGTATAATTCCAATTGCATCTCAGCCAATTTTTAAAATGGGCCAACGTATTATTTTATAATAATAAAAACCGTTAAGATACAACCCTAGGCTACATACAAAATATTGTTGATGGTTTTATTTTTGTTATAATTTGAAATTCGCTTTATTTTAAAATTTTAATCCGCCTTTGATGGTAAGTAAATTTTAAAATTATGGAAACCCATACAATTTTGCTCCTTACTTCCAGCTGAGAAAACTTTTTTTTAATCAAATTTCTTACCGTTTTTCAAATAATGTCGGGAAATCCCCCCCCCCCCCCGATTAAAATCTCCCCACAAGAAAAATCCTGCATTAAAATTTCCTCCCGCATAAAATTCCCCTTCCCCCGGAGATTTTACCCCAGATAATTCCATCAACGCTTTAAATTCCCCCGGAAAATTTCCTGCGGACAATTTTGCCAGGAAAAATATCTTTAGTCTACTTTGATAAAAAAAAGACTTGTTTTTATTTAATTCCTGATCGTTTTCAAATTCTCCCGGAAATTCTCCCCCTCTCCCTCCGTGGATTTTTTCCGGAAATACCCCAATCGAAAGCTTCTCCCGCATAAATTACCCCTCCCCCTAGAAATTTCAGCCCAGACAATTAAAATACACCGAAAATTTCCCCCAGAGATTTTCCCCTGCGCATTTCCACATGTAAAATTGAGTCACCAAAGAGAAAGTAAGACAACCCAAGAGAATTTCTTACATGAATTCTGACAAGTTTCCCCTGGAAACTTACCTCCTCACGAAAAATGATCCACGTGGAAAATAACACCTCCTGCAGACCCCCTCCCAAACAATTGTCTGTATTCATACCAATAACAATATGTAAATAACGGGCAAATTTCATAAATTACAGCTCTTTCCCCAAAACTTGTGGGGGTCATGTAATTCCCAGAGGCATAGTTATTGGATTTTTCAACTATGCTGAACAAAATGGCTATCTCGAAATTTTGACCGGATGACTGGGGAAAAGGGGCCTGGGAGGGGAGCCAGTTGCCCTCCATTCTTTTTGTCACTTAAAATAGGCGCTAGAACTTTTTATTTTCGTTCGGCTGAGCCCTCTCCCGATCTTCTAGGACCACTGGTTCGATACGATCATCCCTGTAAAAAATAAAACGCATCCGTGATCTTTCTTCTGGCAAAAAAAAAAAAAAACACAACACAAAATTCCACATTTTTGCAGAGGGGAACTTGAAACCTCTACAATAGGATTCTCTGATACGCTAAATTTGATGTTGCAATTTTCATTAAGATTCCTTGATTTTTGGGGGTACTGCCCTCTCTTTTGAAAATCACGCAAATTTTTTCAGGCTCGTAACTTTTGATGGATAACAATATAACTTTTCATGGGTAATCGCTCCTTGCTTCCGCTTCGTTACCCTGAATTGTTTGGTAAGCGTTGCACACAAGGCCGTATCCACGGGGGTGAGGGGGGGGGGGGGGTGAACCCCACCCCCTAAATGTTTGTCCGACTCGTAAAAACGTAACAATAATGAATAAACAAATTTTGATGCCTTTTTAAAGGTTTTTGGTACTTTTGTAGAAAGCGGAAAGTGCGTGAAAATTGAAGTTTCGTTAATGCTAATGAAATAAAACAAAATAGGATGAAAATATAATAGTTAATGAGCAAAATTAGGCTATACATTTACACATTAGGGGGGGGGGGGGGGGGGGTAAAGCATAGCATATATTAAATACGTAACCTAACCCAACCTAGGTATCTTTTAGTCCCCCTAAACCCCAAAAAACTAAAGTTTAAATATAGTTCCCGGAGTGATAAACATTTTGTAATGCCTATCTTTATACAGCGTCTCATATAAGTACCGGGTAATCCGTATCTGTTTTCGCAATAGACTTGCCGCTTTCTACAAAAGTACCGGTTTTTTGTACCCCCCCCCCCCGAAAAATTATTTTGACCCCCCCCTCCCAAAAAAAAAAAAATCCTGGAGACGGCCTTGGTTGCACAGATTGACTGACAGCTCTTCTACGAAAATTTTAAGAAATTAAAAAGAACTAAAAGTTCTGAACACGAGATTTTTACAAGTAAAGCCTCTGTTTTACTGTGCATGAATGCAATAAGTGCCGAAACATTAACTTTATCTGTTATGCCTTTAAGCTTACGGGTTGTTCTGGATATTTTCTGATTTACCTAGTTAGAAACAGATCACCTGTTACTAATCAATTGCGTAATTGCACAAGTATAACGTTGAAAATTGCGGTAATGAGTCATCCTATTGAAATGCTATTCTCATTTTTCAATCAGTTGCATTTTGTATGCCATTGATTCCAGTTGAATAAACTGTTAAGGACACCCTAGACGGTCAATCATTTTGATCAAAAGCTTCCGTCAATCGATTGACGTGTGCTTCACTCGACTCTTCAATCAACCCTTCAATCTTGACCAAAGCTAATTTCAAGTTTAATTTTAACTGACTTCCAAATTTTAGTTCAGTTCAGAGTCAGGTCAGGGTTGCCACCGCAAGTAGGATTTTACTAGATCTAGTAAAAAAAATCTAGTAAATTTAAAGGATCTAGTAAATCTCCCGAAATCTAGTAAAAAGTCATGATTTATAGTAAACAAAACTTTTGTTATTTTCCATGAATTCAGGAAAAAAATTAGGGTCCAAAAGACAAAAAAAAAAGAGAAAAAAAAGAAGAAAAAAGATTGTGGAAATCCTATTGATTATCCTCCTATAGTAAAAATCGATGCTTGATGGCAAAATTTTTTTTTTAGCATTTAGTAAAAACAGATGCGATTTTGTAAATTTTACCCTCAGATTTAGTAAATTCTTCCAGGCCAGGGTAGCAACACTGAGCCAGGTAGTGAAGTGTCTATCGTGTATGAAATGCAGTATAATACTGATTTGGCTTTTCTTCCTTGTACTTTGGTTGCGCTCAAGTGGAAAAAAAAAAGAAAATATGAAACGTCGTTGATCCAAGATGAGAAATCGCTTCACTCATGATCATTTACTGACTGTTCTGCGCGATACAGAACAAGAGGACTACAGGAACTTTATCAGAATGGACCAAGATAGTTTTGATTTTTTACTCAAGTTAGTAGGGCACAATATAGAGAAGAAAGATACAAATATACGAGAACCTGTCACTCGTAGCATAGAAAAAAACTGGTGTTGTGGTTGAGGAGAACGTCTTGGATATGTGCCAATTTAAGGGAGAAAGAAAACATCTAACTTAACCCGCCCATCCTTGGTGTGTCAAGCACTTGTTCAAAGTGATCAGTTCTTATTTACCCGACCATCCTTATTTCTAAATGAAATGAATAATCAGTTCTAGGTGTTTACCCCCCGGAAAATACCCCCCCCCAGAAAATAAGGTTTTCAAATTTGAGAATTTCGTTTGATTTTTTTTTTAGCTCCATTGAGAAGTGCCAAGGAAAGGAAAAAAGAGAATTTGCACACCATAAGTATCTTAAAACTTAAAACCACAAATCCATTTTTGTTGAAATTAAATAAAAAAAAACAAGTTTTTTAAACTGAAAGTAAGGAACGACATTAAAACTTAAAACGAACAGAAATTATTCCGTATATGAAAGGGGCTGTCCCCTCCTCAACGCCTCGCTCTTTACGCTAAAGGTTTTTATTGTTTTAAAAAATAAAGTTGTGAGACAGAGTCAAACTTTAGCGTAAAGAGCGAGGCGTTGAGGAGGGGACAGCCCCTTTCATATATGGAATAATTTCTGTTCGTTTTAAGTTTTAATTTCGCTCCTTACTTTCAGTTTAAAAAACTTGTTTTTTTTTATTTAATTTCTGATCGTTTTTTAGTTAATGCAGCTTTTATTTTGGCTAACCGTCATTGAATAAGTAAACAAAATTTGCATAAAAATTTTACTTTTCTTTTGCTAAATGGATGCCTTTACAAATTAACTTACATAACTAACTTCTATATTCGTATATTTTTCTTCTGGCAAAAAATACAAAGTTGCAGATTTTTGCAGATATGAGCTTGAAACCTATGTAATAGTAGTATCCTAGGTGCTGATTTGACGAGTACATTGACGAGTACAAGAATATACACTACAGTTTCAATTGCACAAGGAATTATACAAAACCTACCAGACAAGTTTCCGGGCCAACCAGACATGTTTCTGGGCCAAGCAGACAAGTTTCTGGGTCAACTATAAGTTTCTGGGCCTTTACGTTCCATGGCACCTTTCCATGGCAGATTACCAGACTGATTATTGCTATTGTTGTCAATTGAATATGGAATTATACAAAACCTACCAGACAAGTTTCCGGGCCAACCAGACATGTTTCCGGGCCAAGCAGACAAGTTTCTGGGTCAACTATAACTTTATGGGCCTTTACGTTCCATGGCTCCTTTCCAGAACATGTACCTATGGATTTGGGGCTTTTACGTTCCTTCCTTTGCCATAGAAAACCGGTGTGTCTTGTTTAAAATAACTTAATTTACGTAGACAATGAACGATATTAATTAATGTTTAGAATAATAGGAGTGTAAATGATTCTAATTAGTGATTTGATTTTATGAAGATGGAGAAAAAAAAGGATTATGAAATTAAGTCACTATTCTAGTTTTTCTAAACCAGTATTGTCTATAACTTAATTTACGTAGACAATGAACGATATTAATTAATTTTTTTAATAATAGGAGTGTGAATGATTTTAATTAGTGATTGGATTGTATCAGTGGAGAAAAAAAGGATTAAACTGATTAGCAGTTAAGGTAACCCCGAAGGAGTTGTTAACTCAGGTAATTTGTTATAAATTTGAAACAACATCAGTCTTTGAAAAATGCCTAACGACGAATCGGAAATGTTTGATTAACATTTGCAAAAAAAGGAGTAATGGGATTTGAGAATTGGAGGAGATGGGGTGGTTATGTACAGTATAATACACAAGTGATGTTTTGGAGGGTATTGTCAATTTAAAATAGTTTAGAAATTAAAAACAATTTAACAAGAAATGGCTGAAAAGTGTTTTTAGGGAGATGGGTTGCAGGGAGGGTTGAGTTGCACGAGGGTTCAGTTAAAGGGGGTACAGTTACACGGGGGTTTAGTTAAATTGGGTCGAGCCTGAAATCATGAATTAGAATATTTAATTGGCTGTTTGGGGATTTTCGGACCTAGGTCTTTTAGGTTTTCGTGTGTGTTTGACTCCTGGGATGCGTGTATAGGAATTCCCTTGTTATTTGCTTGCGTGTATAGGAATTCCGATGTTATTTGCTTTCTTGTATAGTAATTCACATTTTATTTGCTTGCGTGTATAGGAAGTCCCTTGTTATTTGCTTGCATGTATAGGAATTCCCATGTTATTTGCTTGCATGTATAGGAATTCCCCTGTTATTTGCTTGCGTGTATAGGAATTCCCATGTTATTTGCTTGCGTGTATAGGAATTACCATGTTATTTGCTTGCTTGTATAGGAATTCCCTTGTTAGTTGCGTTCATGTATAGGAATTCCCATGCTATTTGCTTGCGTGTATAGGAATTCCCTTGTTATTTGCTTGCCTGTATAGGAATTCCCATGTTATTTGCTTGCGTGTATAGGAATTCCTATGTTATTTGCTTGCATGTATAGGAATTCCCATGTTATTTGCTTGCGTGTATAGGAATCCCCATGTTATTTGCTTGCATGTATAGGAACTCCCATGTTATTCCCTTGCATGTATAGGAATTCCCACTTTATTTTGCTTGCGTGTATAGGAATTCCAACGTTATTTGCTTGCGTGTATAGGAATTCCCATGTTATTTGATTGCGTGTATAGGAATTCCCACGTTATTTGCTTGCGTGTATAGGAATTCCCATGTTATTTGCTTGCGTGTATAGGAATTCCCATGCTATTTTAAGGGCTTATGTCCCCTCCCATGCTATTTTAAGGGCTTGTCCCCTTCCTATGCTATTCCAGGAGCTTATGTTCCTTCCTATGCTATTATAAGGGCTTTTCCGTGTGGTTTTTCTTTACTTGGTACCCATTAAAAACAAAATTTTTGTGTTAAATAAGTAGCTCTTATATCTTTTAAAAGAGCTTTACGGGGCTTTGAGAGACTCGATTGCCTGATTCCGTGTAGTTTTTCTTTACTTGGTGCTCATTAAAAACACAATTTTTTGGTTAAATAAGTAGTTCTTGTATCTTTTAAAAGAGCTTTACGAGGTTTGAGACACTCTGTTGCCTGATTCCGTTTGGTTTTTCTTTACTTAGTGCTCATTAAAAACGAAATTGTTGTGTTAAATAAGTAGTTCTTGTATCTTTTAAAAGAGCTTTAAGGGGTTTGAGAGACTCGGGTGCCTGATTCCGTGTGATTTTTATTTACTTGGTGCACATTAAAAACGAAATTTTTGTGTTAAATAAGTATTTTTTGTTTATTTTAATAGTGATTTAAGGGGTTTGAGAGACTCAGTTGACTGATTCCGTGTGGTTTTTCTTTACTAAGTGCTCATTAAAAACGAAGTTTTTGTGTTAAATAAGTAGTTTTTGTATATTTTAAATGAGCTTTAAGGGGTTTGAGAGACTCTGTTGCCTGATTACGTATGGTTTTTCTCTAATTAGTACTCATTAAAAACGAAGTTTTTGTGTTAAATAAGTAGTTCTTGTATCTGTCAAAAGAGCTTTAAGGGGTTTGAAAGACTCGGTTGTCTGATTCCAAGTGGTTTTTCTTTACTTGTTGCCCATTAACAAATAAATTTTAGTAACACAATCTACACTGTGGGCAGTGTAAAAACAAATCCTCTTGATATTATTTGAAGAAATCATTACATAAAATTTTTTATTTTTTTTTGTACATATCTTTAAATGACAAAATATGCTTACGGCTCTAACAATTGTACTCTTTGATTGGTCAGAGACATGATGTGGCTTTCCCACTGGTATTCTATGTCCAGTTATCGACACAACCTAGTCTATTGCATGTATTAAATCAGTATTTTTTACGCAGTGGAACGATAAACACATAAGTCATATCTTAAAAAAAAGTGAAGATGGAGCATTTTAATAAAGTGTGTTCACATTACAAGGTTATTGTAGCATTTAATGCCGACAAGGAGAAGTATTTGAACTATGAAACAAGTACAAGTGGTAGCACTATTGGAAATGTATGCATGCATTGTCATGACAGTAAGGAATTAAATTTCTTTGGAATACCGAAAAACTTCAACTCTTATGTTGGTGGTTATGCGAGATTGAGATCTCCAGAGATTATTGTACTCAAAGAGAATGCCAACATAAAAATAATCGTTGATGATAGAGGACAATTCCTTGCTACTGCTGCAGGTAACACATTACCTAGAGACCCGAGGTAACATTACCGAGGTTACGTGCGCGCACGTAACCTCGTCTAAATTAACCTTAAAAAATGAAATAAAGCTATGTCGACTTTGCATGTCTCTCTCACTATGTATGCGCCGTCGCGGTGTACACTCCTTGTCTTTCTTGTCAATTTTATCAAATATAGCTGGCAAATGATGTTGATAATGCATTTAAAGAATGTTGATAAAGCATTTATTTACTCTGATATTTAGATTTTGTAGATTTTATCCCATGTATCCAAGAAAATGATATTGATATGGAATTTAATCATTCTGATACTTAGATTTTATCAATTTTATCCGACATATCCGATAAAGGATGTTGATAATGAATTTATTCATTCTGACACTTAAATTTTGTCAATTTTATCCGATGTAACTGGCAAAAGGATGTTGATAAAATAAAAATATTCACTCTAACACTTATATTTTGTTAATTTTAATCTATGTATCCGAGAAAAGGATGTTGATGTAGAATTTAATCTCACTGTCAATTTTAACCAACGAATCCGATGAAGGATGTTGTTAAAGCATTTATTCATTCTTAAAGTTAAATTTCGTCAAATTTTATTCGATGTATATCACAAAGGATGCTGATAAAAAAAAATTTATTCACTTTGTCACTTGGATTCTGTCATTCTTATTATATGTATCTGGCAAAGGATGTTGATAAAAAAAATTATTCACTCTGATGCTTAGATTTTGTCAATTTTATCCGACATATTCGACAAAGGATGTTGATAATGAATTTATTCATTCTGAAATTCAGATTTTGTCAATTTTATCCTGTGTATCCGAGAAATGGATGTTGGTAAAAAAAGATTTATTCACTCTGACACTTAGATTCTGTCAATTTTATCCTATGTATCCGAGAAAAGGATGTTGATATAGAATTTAGTCACTCTGATAGTTAGATTTTGTCAATTTTATCCGACAGCACTTATATTTTATCAATTTTATTCGATGTATCTGGCAAAGGATATTGTTATAGCATTTATTCATTCTGAAATTTAGATTTTGTCAATTTTATCCGACATATCCGACAAAGGATGTTGGTTATGAATTTATTCATTCTGATATTTAGATTTTTTCAATTTTGTCCAATGGATCTGTCAAAGGATGTTGATAAAAAAAATTTATTCCCTCTCACACTTAGATTTTGTCAATTTTATCCAACATAACCGATAAAGGATGTTGTTAAAGCATTTATTTATTCTGATATTTATATTTTGTTAATGTTATCCAACATATGCGACAAAGGATAATGAATTTATTCATTCTGAAATTTAGATTTTGTCTATTTTACCCGATGTATCTGCCAAAGGATGTTGATAAAAAAAATTTATTCGTTCTAACACCTAAAATTTGTCAATTTTATCCTATGTATCTGAGAAAAGGATGTTGATATAGAATTTAGTCACTCTGATACTTAGATTATGTCAATTTTATCCATCATATCCGATAAAGGATGTTGTTAAAAGCATTTATTCATTCTGAAATTTAGATTTTGTCAATTTTATTTGATATACCTGACAAAGGATGTTGATAAAAAAAAATTCACTCTGACACTTATATTTTGTCAATTTCATCCGACAAATCCGATAAAGGATGTTGATAATGAATTTATTCACTCTGAAATTTAGATTTTGTCAATTTTATTTGATGTATCTGACAAAGGATGTTGATAAAAAAAATGTATTTCCACTGACACTTAGAATTTGCAAATTTTATCCTATGTGTCTGAGAAAGGGATGTTGATATAGAATTTAGTCACTCTGATACTTAGATTTGGTCACTTTTATCAAACATATCCGATTAAGTATATTGTTATACCATTTATTCATTCAGAAATTTAGATTTTGTCAATTTTATTCGACATATCCGACAAAGGATTTTGATAATTAATTTATTCATTCTGAAATTCAGATTTTGTCAATTTTATCCTATGTATCCGAGAAAAGGATGTTGATAAAGAATTTAGTCACTCTGACACTTAGATTTTGTCAATTTTATCCGACATATCCGATAAAGGATGTTGTTAAAGCATTTATTCATTCTGAAATTTAGATTTTGTCAATTTTATTTGATGTATCTGACAAAGGATGTTGTTAAAAAAAATATTCACTCTGATACTTAGATTTTGTCAATTTTATCCGACATATCCGACAAAAGGATGTTGATAATGAATTTATTCATTCTGAAATTTAGATTTTGTCAATCTTATCCGATGCATCTGCCAAAGGATGTTGATAAAAAAAAATTTATTCACTCTAACATTTAGAATTTGTCAATTTTATCCTATGTATCTGAGAAAAGGATGTTGATATAGAATTTAGTCACTCTGATACATAGATTATTTCAATTTTATCAGACATATCCGATAAAGGATGTTGTTAAAGCATTTATTTATTCTGAAATTTAGATTTTGTCAATTTTATTTGATGTATCTGACAAAGGATGTTTATAAAAAAAAATTATTCACTCTGACACTTATATTTTATCAATTTTATCCGACATATCCGATAAAGGATGTTGATAATGAATTTATTCATTCTGATACCTAGATTTTGTCAATGTTATTCCATGTGTCTGAAAAGAGATGTATTCAAATTCCTTTTCTTACATCTCCAATGTTTTAATAGAGATTCTAAGCGTTTGATATGCTAGCTTAGCTTACTCTAAAAATAATGAACACATAACAATGTAATATTTTTAATGAAATAATGCTATGTAGAATATTAATACAAAAATATATTATGATACATTATTAATATCAATGATTAACTTTGGAAATTTTGAATCTGTTCCATAAAGTAGTTCACCATGTTCTCTCTTGATATTGTAGCTATTGTCTTGTCTTAGTTCGTAATCAGTAGAATAATCATTATTACATTTTGAGTCATAAACAGTTTTTACTGTTGTCTTATCAACATGGTCAATATTCTTTTCGTCTTTGATATTATTTGGTTCATTGACTGTTTGATCAATGACAGTATCATTTGTTGGTGCTTTGTTTTTCATTGATTCATCTTTGTATTCCATAGTGATATTTTCTGACAATACTCTTTTTATTTTTCTGTCAATTTCACTATCTATTATCACATTATTTTTACACAGGTTACAGTTTCTGCATGTATACAAGATATGGTTTACGATATTAGTAGAAGAGTAGGCCTTTCTTTTATTGACCTTCCGTTGAATGCTAATACCCAAAAGCTGACGATTGGACATATCAGCAGGTAATGTGTTACCTGCAACAGTGGCAAGGAGTTGTCCTCTATCATCAACGATTATTTTTATGTTGGCATTCTCTTTGAGTAAAATCATCTCTGGAGATCTCAATCTCGCATAACCACCATCATAAGAGTTGAATTTTTTCGGTATTCCAAAAAAATCTAATTCCTTACTGTCATGACAATGCATGCATACATTTCCAATAGTGCTACCACTTGTACTTGTTTCATAGTTCAAATACTTCTCCTTGTCGGCATTCAATGCTACAATAACCTTGTTATGTGAACACACTTTATTAAAATGCTCCATCTTCCCTTTTTTTTAAAGATATGACTTGTGTTTATCGTTCCACTGCGTAAAAAATACTGATTTAATACATGCAATAGACTAGGTAGTGTCGATAACTGGACATAGAATACCAGTGGGAAAGCCACATCATGTCTCTGACCAATAATAGAGTACAATTGTTAGAGCCGTAAGCATATTTTGTCATTTTAAGATACGTACAAAAAAAAAAAAATTATGTAATGATTACTTCAAATAATATCAAGAGGATTTGTTTTTACACTGCTCACAGTGTAGAATGTGTTACTAAAATTTTTTTTTAATGGGCCACAAGTAAAGAAAAACCACATGGAATCAGGCAACCGAGTCTTTCAAACCCCTTAAAGCTCTTTTAACAGATACAAGAACTACTTATTTAACACAAAAACTTCGTTTATAATGAGCACCAATTAAATAAAAACAATACGTAATCAATTAACTGATTCTGTCAAACTGCGCAAATATCTTTTAAATTGCACAAAAAATATTTATTAGTCACAAAATTTTGTTTTTAAAGGGTACTAATTAAAAAAAAACATCAAGGAATCAGACAGCCATGTCTCTAAAACCCCTCAAATCTATTTGAAAAGATAGAAAAACTACTTACTTAACACAAAAATTTAGTTTTTAATGGGAAAAAAGTAAAGAAAAACAAAACGGAATCAGGCAACAGAGTGTCTCAAACCCCGTAAAGCTCTTTTAAAAGATACAAGAACTACTTATTTAACACAAAAATTGTGTTTTTAATGGGCACCAAGTAAAGAAAAACCACACGGAATCAGTCAATCGAGTCTCTCAAACCCCGTAAAGCTCTTTTAAAAGATATAAGAACTACTTATTTAACACAAAAATTTTGTTTTTAATGGGTACCAAGTAAAGAAAACCACCCGGAAAAGCCCTTATAATAGCATAGGAAGGAACATAAGCTCCTGGAATAGCATAGGAAGGGGACATAAGCCCTTAAAATAGCATGGGAGGGGACATAAGCCCTTAAAATAACATGGGAATTCCTATACACGCAAGCAAATAACATGGGAATTTCTATACACGCAAGCAAATAACGTGGGAATTCCTATACACGTAAGCAAATAACATGGGAATTCCTATGCACGCAAGCAAATAACGTGGGAATTCCTATACACGCAAGCAAAATAACGTGGGAATTCATATACATGCAAGCAAATAACATGGGATTTCCTATACATGCAAGCAAATAACATGGGGATTCCTATACACGCAATCAAATAACATGGGAATTCCTATACATGCAAGCAAATAACATGGGAATTCCTATACATGCAAGCAAATAACATGGGAATTCCTATACATGCAAGCAAATAACAAGGGAATTCCTATACAAGCAAGCAAATACCTATGGAATTCCTATACACGCAAGCAAATCACATGGGAATTCCTATACAAGCAAGCAAATAACATGGGAATTCCTATATACGCAAACAAATAACATAGGAATTCCTATACATGCAAGCAAATCACTTGGGAATTCCTATACTCGCAATCAAATAACTTTTGATTTCCTTTACACTAAAGCAAATAAACATTTAATTCCTATTCTTGCAAGCAAATAACATGGTAATTCCTATACATGCAAGCAAATAACAAGGGAATTCCTATACACGCAAGCAAATAAAAAGGGAATTCCTATACACGCATCCCAGGATTCAAACACACACGAAAACCTAAAAAATCTAGGTCCGAAAATCCCCAAACAGCCAATTAAATATTCTAATTCATGATTTCAGGCTCGACCCAATTTAACTAAACCCCCGTGTAACTGTACCCCCTTTAACTGAACCCTCGTGCAACTCAACCCTCCATGCACTCCATCTCCCTCAAAACACTTTTCAGCCATTTCTTGTTAATTTTTTTTTTAATTTCTAAACTATTTTAAATTGACAATACTCTCCAATACATCAATTGTGTATTATACATTACACTATCATTCCATCTCCTCCAATTCGCAAATCCCATTGCCCCTTTTTTTTTTGCAAATGTTAATCAAACATTTCCGATTCGTCGTTAGGCATTTTTCATAGACCGATGTTGTTTCAAATTTATAACAAATTACCTGAGTTAACAACTCTTTCGAGGTTACCTTAACTGCTAATCAGTTTAATCCTTTTTTTCTCCACTGATACAATCCCATCCCTAATTAGAATCATTCATACTCCTATTATTCAAAACATTAATTAATATCGTTCATTGTCTACGTAAATTAAGTTATAGGCAATACTGGTTTAGAAAAACTAGAATAGTGACATAATTTCATAATCCTCTTTTTTCTCCATCTTAATACAATCCAATCAATAATTAGTATCATTGAAACTCCTATGATTAAAAACATTCATTAAGTTTGTTAGTTGTTTGCGTAAATTGAGTTATAGTAAAGACCTCCTTAGAAAAACTAGAATAGTGGAAAAATTTGACAATCCTTTTTTTTTCTCCATCTTCATCAAATAAGGAAACTAAATAGGATTGCTAATGTTCCTATTATAAAAAACATTAATTAATATAGTTCATTATCTACGTAAATTAAGTTATTTTAAACAAGACGCACCGGTTTTCTATAGCACAGGAAGGAATGTAAAGGCCCCAAATCCACAGGTACATGCTCTGGAAAGGTGCCATGGAACGTAAAGGCCCAGAATGTTATAGTTGACCCAGAAACTTGTCTGCTTGGTCCAGAAACATGTCTGGTTGGCCCAGAAACTTGTCTGGTAGGTTTTGTATAATTCCTTGTGCAATTGAAACTGTAGTGTATATTCTTGTACTCGTCAATGTACTCGTCAAATCAGCACCTAGGATACTACTTGTAATAGGGTTTTCTGATACGCTGAATCTGACGGTGTGATTTTCATTAAAATTCTTTCACTTGTAGGGGATGTTTCCCCCCTCTTTAAAAAATCGGGTAAATTTTCTCAGGCTCTTAGCCTTTGATGAGTAATACTAAACTTAATAAAATTTGTATATTTAGAATTAGCATTATAAACATATTCTTTTGATACATTTATTGACATCAAAATTTTTAAAAGTTTTTAAAAGTTTCGATTACTATTGAGCCGTAAGTAGTAAGTATCTATTGAATTCTATAGAAGCTATAGCCACTACTCTTTTCTTCCTTATTGGTTTAATATCATGAAAAAGGTTTAACGGCGATTCCGTAGATATGATAGTTTGGATTCTATGGAAGCTCTACACCTTTTCAAAGAGAGTGAGTACCACGCTTTACTTCTTCGATGCGTTCTGTATAATATACAAGTGGCGTTTGAACAGTGTTGTCAATTTAAAATAGAGTTTAACATTATTGTATACTAAAAAGTTGATACTAAGAGAGATGTAGATGGCAAGAAAAGAATTCTAATAATGGATAGCTTTACTTCTTTGATGTGTTCTGTATAATACACAAGTGGCGTTTGAACAGTGTTGTCAGTTTAAAATATGGTCTAACGTTATAGTATACTAAAAAGTTGATACTAAGAGAGATGTAGGTGGCAAGAAAATAATTTTAATAAAGAAATTAAGAACAAACCATAGAAATCCTTGCAAATCAAGTAGTGAGGTATACATGGGTACGAACCATCAAGGATCATAAGCACCAATGACCCTAACCACCAGGGACTTCAACCCTCCATAGGTCCCCTATCCCCAAACTCGACGGGCACCCCCTCCCTCCAACTTTTTGGCCTCCCCCCCCCCTCCCCATTTTTTTTTGATTTTTTTTAACATGATATATTTTTTTCAACTTTTTTTTTACATGTCTTCGAATGAAATGAAACATACATAAATTCAGTAGTGTTTTGTCGTGGTTTACCTTGTCATTGTTAGAGTCTCTTGATTTTTCAAAGTTCATTTTGAATTTCTTTCCTTGAAATACAACATTTTGAATATTTCAGTACTGTTTTGTTGTGGTTCTTAGCGTCTGTGAGACATTTTCTCTATTTTTCAAATTTCATTGTTGATTTAATTCCTCGAAATTCAAGATTTGGAATATTTCTGTGGTTTTTCGTTGTACTTTACTCTATCACAGTAAAATTCTCTTGATTTTTTCAATTTAATTTGTAATTTCTAAATTCTCTTGATTTTTCAAAGTTCATTTTGGATTTCTTTAATTGAAATTCAAGAGTTGGAATATTTAAGTAGTGTTTTGTCGTTGTTTACCTTTTCACAGTTACATTCTCTTAATTTGTCAAAGTTCATTTTTAATTTTTTTCGTTGATATGCATGAGTTGGAATATTTCAGTAGTGTCTTGTTGTGCTTTACCTTGTCACAGTTACATTCTCTTGATTTTTTTCAAAGTTCATTTTGGTTTTCTTTCGTTGAAATGCAAGAGTTGGAATATTTCAGTAGTGTTTTATCGTGGTTTACCTTGTCACAGTTACATTCTCTTTATTTTTTCGAAGTTAATTTTGGATTTCTTTAGTTGAAATGCAAGAGTTGGAATATTTCAGTAGTGTTTTGTCGTGGTTTACCTTGTCACAGTTACATTCTCTTGATCTTTCAAAAGTTCATTTTTGGATTTCTTTCGCTGAAATTCAAGAGTTGGAATATTTCAGTTGTGTTTTGTTATGGTTTATCTTGTCACAGTTACATGCTCTTGTTTTTTCAAAGTTCATTTTGGATTTTTTTCCTTGAAATGCAAGAGTTGGAATATTTCAGTAGTGTTTTGTCATGGTTTACCTTGTCACAGTTAAATTTTCTTGATTTTTCAAAGTTCATTTTGGATTTTTAGTTCATTTTGGATTTTGTCGTGGTTTACCTTGTCACAGTTACATTCTCTTTATTTTTCAAATTTAATTTTTGGATTTCTTTCTTTGAAATGCCAGAGTTGGAATATTTCAGTTGTTTTTTGTTATGGATTACCTTGTCACAGTTACATTCTCTTGATTTTTGAAAGTTCATTTTGAATTTCTTTAGTTGAAATGCAAGAGGTGTAATTTTTCAGTAGTGTTTTGTCATGTTGTACCTTGTCACAGTTACATTCTCTTGATTTTTCAAAGTTCATTTTGGATTTCTTTCGTTGACAAGCAAGAGTTGGAATATTTCAGTAGTGTTTTGTTGTGCTTTACCTTGTCACAGTTACATTCTCTTGATTTTTCAAAGTTTATTTTGAATTTCTTTCGTGAAATGCAAGAGTTGGAATATTTCAGTAGTGTTTTGTCGTGGTTTACCATATCACTGTTACATGCTCTGGATTTTTCAAAGTTCATTTTGGATTTCTTTCCTTCAAATGAAAGAGTTGGAATGTTTCAGTAGTGTTTTGTCGTGGTTTACCTTGTCACAGCTACATTCTATTGATTTTTCAAAAGTTCATTTTTGGATTTCTTTCGTTGAAATGCAAGAGTTGGAATATTTCAGTAGTGTTTTGTTATGGTTTACCTTGTCACAGTTACATTCTCTTGATTTTTCAAAGTTCATTTTGGATTTCTTTCCTTGAAATGCAAGAGTTTCAGTATTGTTTAGTCATGGTTTACCTTGTCACAGTTACATTCTCTTGATTTTTCAAAGTTCATTTTGGATTTTTACATTCTCTTGATTTTTCAAAGTTCATTTTGAATTTCTTTCGTGAAATGCAAGAATTGGAATATTTCAGTAGTGTTTTGTCGTGGTTTACCTTGTCACAGTTACATTCTCTTGATTTTTCAAAGTTCATTTCGAATTTCTTTCGTGAAATTCAAGAGTTAAAATATTTCAAATGTGTTTGCTCGTGGTGGACCATGTCAAAGTTACGGAATATTGATTTTTCAACGATTATTTTGGACTTCTTTAATTAAAATGCAAGATTTGGAACGTTTATTTAGGGTTGCGTAGTTATTCAACTTATCATGGTAAAATTATATTGATTTTTAAAAGTTCATTTTTGAATTTCTTTCCTTGAAATGCAAGAGTTGGAATATTTCAGTAGTGTTTTGTTGTGCTTTACCTTGTCACAGTTACATTCTCTTAATTTTTCAAAGTTCATTTTGAATTTCTTTCATTGAAATGCAAGAGTTGGAATATTTCAGTAGTGTTTTGTCTTGGTTTACCTTGTCACAGTTACATCCTCTTGATTTTTAAAATTCATTTTGGATTTTTACATTCTCTTGATTTTTCAAAGTTCATTTTGAATTTCTTTCGTGAAATGCAAGAGTTGGAATATTTCAGTAGTGTTTTGTCGTGGTTTACCTTGTCACATTTACATTCTCTTGATTTTTCAAAGTTCATTTTGAATTTCTTTCTTGAAATGCAAGAGTTGGAATATTTTAGTGGTGTTTTGTCGTGGTTTACCACGGTTTACCTTGTCACAGTTAAATTTTCTTGATTTTTCAAAGTTCATTTTGGATTTTTACATTCTCTTGATTTTTCAAAGTTTATTTTGAATTTCTTTCGTGAAATGCAAGAGTTGGAATATTTTAGTGGTGTTTTGTCGTGGTTTACCATGTCACACTTACATTCTTTTTATTTTTCAAAGTTCAATTTGAATTTCTTCGTGAAATACAAAAGTTGGAATATTTCAATAGGGTTTTATCGTGGTTTACCTTGTCACGGACACATTCTCTTGATTTTTCTAAGTTCATTTTGAATTTCTTTCGTAAAACTAAAGAGATTGAATATTTCAATAGTGTTTCGTCGCGGTTTACCTTGTCACAGTTACATTCTCTTGATTTTTCAAAGTTAATTTTTTGATTTCTTTCGTTGAAATGCATGAGTTGGAATATTTCAGTAGTGTTTTGTTATGGTTTACCTTGTCACAGTTACATTCTCTTGATTTTTTAAAGTTAATTTTGAATTTCTTTCATTGAAATGAAAGAGTTGGATTATTTCAGTAGTGTCTTGTTTTGTTTTACAATGTAACAATTAAATTTTCTTGACTTTTAATAGTTCATTTTGGATTTCTTTCGTTGACATGCAAGAGTTGGAATATTTCAGTAGTGTTTTGTTGTGGTTTACCTTGTCACAGTTACATTCTCTTGATTTTTCAAAGTTTATTTTGAATTTCTTTCGTGAAATGCAAGAGTTGGAATATTTCAGTAGTGTTTTGTCGTGGTTTACCATATCACTGTTACATGCTCTGGATTTTTCAAAGTTCATTTTGGATTTCCTTCCTTGAAATGCAAGAGTTGGAATATTTCAGTAGTGTTTTGTCATGGTTTACCTTGTCACAGTTAAATTTTCTTGATTTTTCAAAGTTCATTTTGGATTTTTACATTCTCTTAATTTTTCAAAGTTTATTTTGAATTTTTTTCGTGAAATTCAAGAGTTGGAAATATTTCAATAGTGTTTTATCGTGGTTTACCTTGTCACAGTTACATTCTCTTGATTTTTAAAAGATCATTTTGGATTTCTTTCCTTGAAATGCAAGAGTTGGAATATTTCAGTAGGGTTTTGTCGTGGTTTACCTTGTCATAGTTACATTCAATTAATTTTTCAAAGTTCATTTTTGGATTTCTTTCCTTGAAATGCAAGAGTTGGAATATTTCAGTAGTATTTTGTCGTGGTTTACCTTGTCACAGTTACATTCTCTTGATTTTTCAAAAGTTCATTTTTGGATTTCTTTCGTTGAAATTCAAAAGTTGGAATATTTCAGTAGTGTTTTGTTATGGTTTACCTTGTCACAGTTACATTCTCTTGTTTTTTCAAAGTTCATTTTGGATTTTTTTCCTTGAAATGCAAGAGTTGGAATATTTCAGTAGTGTTTTGTCATGGTTTACCTTGTCACAGTTAAATTTTCTTGATTTTTCAAAGTTCATTTTGGATTTTTACATTCTCTTAATTTTTCAAAGTTCATTTTGAATTTCTTTCGTGAAATTCAAGAGTTGGAATATTTCAATGGTGTTTTGTCATGGTTTACCATGTCACAGTTATATTCTCTTGATTTTTCAAAGTTCATTTTGAATTTCTTTCGTTGAAAAGCAAAAGTTGGAATATTTCAATAGTGTTTTATCGTGTTTTTCCCTGTCAAAGTTACATTCCCTTGATTTTTCAAAGTTCATTTTGATTTTTTTTCATGAAATGCAAGAGTTTTAATATTTCAATAGTGTTTTATCTTGGTTTACCTTGTCAAAGTTACATTCTTTTGATTTTTCAAATTTCATTTTTGGATTTCTTTCGTTGAAATGCAAGAGTTGGAATATTTCAGTAGTGTTTTGTCATGGTTTACCTTGTCACAGTTACATTCTCTTGATTTTTCAAAGTTCATTTTGGATTTCTTTCATTGAAATGCAAGAGATGGAATATTTCAGTAGTGTTTTGTATTGTTTTACCTTGTCACAGTTACATTCTCTTGATTTTTCAAAGTTCATTTTGGATTTCTTTCGTTGAAAAGCAAGAGTTGGAATATTTCAGTAGTGTCTTGTTTTGGTTTACATTGACAAAATTACAATCTCTTAATTTTTCAAAGTTTATTTTGAATTCATTTCATAAAATGCAAGTTAGAATATTTCAGTAGTTTTTCGTCGTGGTTTACCATATCACTATTACATTCCCTGGATTTTTCAAAGTTAATTTTTGAGTTCTTTCGTGAAATGCAACAGTTGGAATATTTTAGTAGTGTTTTGTCGTGGTTTACCTTGTCACAGTTACATTCTCTTGATTTTTCAAAGTTCATTTTGGATTTCCTTCCTTGAAATGCAAGAGTTGGAATATTTCAGTAGTGTTTTTTCGTGGTTTACATAGTCACAGCTACATTCTATTTATTTTTCAAAAGTTCATTTTTGGATTTCTTTCGTTGAAATGCAAGAGTTGGAATATTTCAGTAGTGTTTTGTTATGGTTAACCTTGTCACAGTTACATTCTCTTGATTTTTCAAAGTTCATTTTGGATTTCTTTCCTTGAAATGCAAGAGTTTCAGTATTGTTTTGTCATGGTTTACCTTGTCACAGTTACATTCTCTTGATTTTTCAAAGTTCATTTTGGATTTTTACATTCTCGTGATTTTTCAAAGTTCATTTTGTATTTCTTTCGTGATATACAAGAATTGGAATATTTCAAGTGTTTTGTCGTGGTTTACCATGTCACAGTTACATTCTCTTGATTTTTCAAAGTTCATATCGAATTTATTTCATGAAATACAAGAGTTGGAATATTTCAATAGTGTTTTGTCGTGGTTTACCTTGTCACAGTTACATTCTCTTGATTTTTCAAAGCTCATTTTGGATTTTTTCCTTGAAATGCAAGAGTTGGAATATTTAAGTAGTGTTTTTTCGTGGTTTACCTTGTCATAGTTACATTCTCTTAATTTTTTAATGTTCATTTTGGATTTCTCTCATTGAAATACAAGAGTTGTAACATTTCGGTAGTGTTTTGTCGGGATTTACCTTGTCACAGTTACACTCTTTTGATTTTTCAAAGTCAAGTTTGAATTCCTTTCGTTGAAATGCAAGAGTTGGAATATTTCAGTAGTGTTATTTCGTGGTTTACCTTGTCACAGTTACATTCTCTTGATTTTTCAAAGTTCATTTTGAATTTCTTTCATTGAAATGCAAGAGTTGGAATATTTCAGTAGTGTTTTGTCTTGGTTTAACTTGTCACAGTTACATTCTCTTGATTTTTCAAAGTTCATTTTGGATTTTTACGTTCTCTTGATTTTTCAAAGATTATTTTGAATTTCTTTCGTGAAATGCGAGATTTGGAATATTTCAGTAGTGTTTTGTCGTGGTTTATCTTGTCACAGTTATAATCTCTTGATTTTTCAAGGTTCATTTTGTATTTCTTTCGTGAAATTCAAGAGTTAGAATATTTCAATAGTGTTTTCTCGTGGTTTACCTTGTCACAGTTACATTCTCTTGATTTTTCAAAGCTCATTTTAGATTTCCTTCCTTGAAATGCAAGAGTTGGAATATTTCAGTAGTGTTTTTTCGTGGTTTACCTTGTCATAGTTACATTCACTTAATTTTTCAAAGTTCATTTTTGGATTTCTTTCCTTGAAATGCAAGAGTTGGATTATTTCAGTAGTGTTTTGTAGTGGTTTACCTTGTCGAAGTTACATTCTATTTATTTTCACAGTTCATTTTGGACTTTTCTCATCGAAATGAAAGAGTTGGATAATTTCAGTGGCCTATTTTTATGGTTTGCTTTGTCGAAGTTACATTGTCATGAATTCTCAAAGTTCGTTTTTGATTTCTTTCATTGAAATGCACGAGTTGGATTATTTAAGTAGTGTTTTGTCTTAGTTTAACTTGTCACATTTACATACTCTTGATTTTTCAAAATTCATTTTGGATTTTTACATTCTCTTGATTTTTCAAAGTTTATTTTGAATTTCTTTCGTGAAATGCAAGAGTTGGAATACTTCAGTAGTGTTTTGTCTTGGTTTACCATGTCACAGTTACATTCTCTTGATTTTTCAAAGTTCATTTTGAATTTCTTTCGTGAAATTCAAGAGTTGGAATATTTCAATAGTGTTTTATCGTGGTTTACCTTGTCACAGTTACATTCTCTTGATTTTTCAAAGTTCATTTTGGATTTCTTTCCTTTAAATGCAAGAGTTGGAATATTTCAGTAGTGTTTCGTCGTGGTTTACCTTGTCACAGTTACATTCTCTTGATTTTTGAAAGTTCATTTTGGATTTCTTTCCTTGAAATACAAGAGTTGAAATATTTCAGTAATGTTTTGCCATGGTTTACCTTGTCACAGTTACATTCTCTTGATTTGTCAAAGTTCATTTTTGGATTTCTTTCGTTGAAGTGCAAGAGTGTGAATATTTCAGTAGTGTTTTGTTATGGTTTACCTTGTCACAGTTACATTCTCTTGATTTTTCAAAGTTCATTTTGGATTTCATTCCTTGAAATGCAAAAGTTGGAATATTTCAGTAGTGTTTTGTCGTAGTTTACCTTGTCACAGTTACATTCTCTTGATTTTTCAAAGTTCATTTTGGATTTTTACATTCTCAGATTTTTAAAAGTTCATTTTGAATTTCTTTCGTTGAAATGCAAGAGTTGGAATATTTCAGTAGTGTCTTGCTGTGCTTTACCTTGTCACTGTTACATTCTCTTGATTTTCAAAGTTCATTTTGGATTTCTTTCGTTGAAATGCAAGAGTTGGAATATTTGAGTAGTGTTTTGTCGTGGTTTACCTTGTCACAGTTACATTCTCTTGATTTTTCAAAGTTCATTTTGAATTTCTTTCATTGAAATGCAAGAGTTGGAATATTTCAGTAGTGTTTTGTTATGGTTTACCTTGTCACAGTTACATTCTCTTGATTTTTCAAAGTTCATTTTTGATTTCTTTCATTGAAATGCAAGAGTTGGATTATTTCAGTAGTGTTTTGTCATGGTTTACCTTGTCACATTTACATTATATTAATTTTTCAAAGTTCATTTTGAATTTTTTTCATTGAAATGCAAGAGTTGGAATATTTCAGTAGTGTTTTGTCTTAGTTTAACTTGTCACATTTACATCCTCTTGATTTTTCAAAGTTCATTTTGGATTTTTACATTCTCTTGATTTTTCAAAGTTCATTTTGAATTTCTTTCGTGAAATACTTCAGTAGTGTTTTGTCGTAGTTTACCTTGTCACTGTAACATTCTCTTGATTTTTTAAATTTCATTTTGTATTTCTTTCATGAAATGGAAGAGTTGGAATATTTCCGTAGTGTTTTTTCGTGGCATACTTTGTCAAAGTTACATTTTCTTGATTTTTCAAAGTTCATTTTGGATTTCTTTCCTTGAAATGCAAGAGTTGGAATATTTCAGTAGGGTTTTGTCATGGTATACCTTGTCACAGTTACATTTTCTTGATTTTTCAAAGTTCATTTTGGATTTTCACATTCTCAGATTTTTCAAAGTTCATTTTGAATTTCTTTCGTTGAAATGCACGAGTTGGAATATTTCAGTAGTGTCTTGTTGTGCTTTACCTTTTCACTGTTACATTTTCTTGGTTTTTCAAAGTTCATTTTGGATTTCTTTCCTTGAAATGCAAGAGTTGGAATATTTCATTAGTGTCTTGTCGTGGTTTACCTTGTCACAGTTACATTCTCTTAATTTTTCAAAGTTCATTTTGAATTTCTTTCGTTGAAATACAAGAGTTGGAATATTTCAGTAGTATTTTGTTGTACTTTACCTTGTCACAGATACATTCTTTTGATTTTTCGAAGTTCATTTTGAATTTCTTTCATTGAAATGCAAGAGTTGGAATATATTAGTAGTATTTTGTCGTGGTTTACCTTGTCACACTTACATTCTCTTGATTTTTCCAAGTTCATTTTGGATTTCTTTCGTTGAAATGCAAGAGTTGGAGTATTTCAGTAGTTTTTTATCGTGGTTTACCTTGTCACAGTTACATTCTCTTGATTTTTCAAAGTTCATTTTCAATTTCTCTCGTTTAAATGCAAGAGTTGGAATATTTCAGTAGTGTTTTGTCGTGGTTTACCGTCTCACAGTTACATTCTCTTGATTTTTCAAAGTTCATTGTGGATTTCTTTCATTGAAATGTGTTTTGTTGTGCTTTACCTTGTCACAGTTACATTCTCTTGATTTTTCAAAGTTCATTTTGGATTTCTTTCGTTGAAATGAAAGAGTTGGAATATTTCAGTAGTGTTTTGTTGTGCTTTACCTTGTAACAGTTACATTCTCTTGATTTTTCAAAGTTCATTATGGATTTATTTCGTAAAATGCAAGAGTTGGAATATTTCAGTAGTGTTTTGTCGTGGTTTACCATGTCACAGTTACATTCTCTTGATTTTTCAAAGTTCATTTTGAATTTCTTTCCTACGTACGCGCGCGTACGTAGGAAAGAAATTCAAAATGAACTTTGAAATAAACTTTGAAACACTACTTTCAAAATGAACTTTGAAACACTACTGAAATATTCCAACTTGCATTTCAACGAAAGAAATTCAAGATGAACTTTGAAAAATCAAGAGAATGTCACTGTGACAAGGTAAACCACGACAAAACACTACTGAAATATTCCAACTCTTGCTTGTCAACGAAAAAAATCCAAAATGAACTTTGAAAAATCAAGAGAATGTAACTGTGACAAGGTAAACCACGATAAAACACTATTGAAATATTCGAACTCTTGCATTTCACGAAAGAAATTCGAAAAGTTGCAAAAAGTTGCAAAAAGTTGGAGGGAGGGGGCGCCCGTCGAGGTTGGGGATAGGGGACCTATGGAGGGTTGAAGTCCCTGGTGGTTAGGGTCATTGGTGCTCATGATCCTTAATGGTTCGTACTCATGTATACCTCACTACTTGATTTGCAAGGATTTCTATGGTTTGTTCTTAATTTCTTTATTAAAATTATTTTTTTGCCATGTACATCTCTCTTAGTATCAACTTTTTAGTATACTATAACGTTAGACTATATTTTAAATTTACAACACTGTTAAAACGCCACTTGTGTATTATACAGAAGACATCAAAGAAGTAAAGCTATCCATTATTAAGATTCTTTTCTTGCCATCTACATCTCTCTTAGTATCAAATTTTTAGCATACTATAATGTTAGACTTTATTTTAAATTGACAACACTGTTCAAACGCCACTTGTGTATTATACAGAACACATCGAAGAAGTAAAGCGTAGTACTCACTCTCTTTGAAAAGGTGTAGAGCTTCCATAGAATCCAAACTATATCTACGGAATCGCGTTTAACCTTTTTCATGATATTAAACCAATAAGGAAGAAAAGAGTAGTGGCTATAGCTTCTATAGAATTCAATAGATACTTACTACTGCCGTATCGCTTGTTTTTTTATTGTTTTTTTTTATTACATATATGTTATTACGTATATGAGGGGGTTCTCCCCTTAGTCAATACCACGCTCTTTACGTTAAAAGTTAAAAAAAAGTTTGATTCACAAACCCCTGAATCACAAAGGCCGTTTAATTAGAATAGATAGCTCTTTTGAAAGCACTAAAAAAAACTGTAGCGTAAAGAGCGAGGTATTGACTTGGGGGAGAACCCCCTCACATTTGTTATAATTTCTGTTCGTCTTAAGTTCCAATGTTGCTTCTTACTTTCAGTTGAAAAAACTTGTTTTTTTTCATTTAATTTCTGATCGTTTTTTAAATAATGCTTGGAAATCCGGCGCCCCCGTCATAGAAATTTCCCTTCCCCCAAAGAAAAATCCGCCACGTAAATATTCTCCAGAGTAACCCCATCTTCTAGCCCCCCCCCCCCTCCAGAAAAAAAATCCTTCCTGAAAATGTCTGTATACTTCCCAATAACCAATACATAATGCTGGCAAGTCCGGCGCCCCCTTCATGGCAATTTCCCTTCCCCCATGAAAACTTACTTCATGGACAGATCCTCCAACATAACCCCCTACCCCTTCCCTCCCACTACCAGAAAAAAAACCTCCTGAAAACTTCTGTATACTTCCCAATTACCAATACTATATGTTAACATTGGGTAAAGTTCATAACTTTTAGCCCTCCCCCTGGGGACTTCGGGGGATTAAGTCATCCTAAAAGACATATTTATCATATTTTCGACCATGCTGAACAAAATGGCTATCTCAAAATTTTGATCGGGTGACCTTGGGAAAAAAATAAGCGTGGGAGGGGGCCTAGTTGCCCTCCATTTTTTTTGGTCACTTAAAAAGGGCACTAGAACTTTTAATTTCCGTTCCAATGAGCCCTCCCACGATATTCTAGGACCACTGGGTCGATACGATCACCACTGGGTCGATACGATCACCCCTGGGAAAAAAAAAAAAAATAAATAAATAAATAAACACGCATCCGTGATCTTTCTTCTGGCAAAAAATGTAAAATTCCACATTTTTGTAGATAGGAGCTTCAAACCTCAACAGTTGGGTTCTCTGATACTATGACTATGATGGTGTGATTTTCATTAAGGCTCTATAACTTTTAGGGGGTCTTTTCCCCGATTTTTGAAAATCATCCAAATTTTCTCAATCGTGTTACTTTTGATGTGTACCACTAAACTTGATGACAGTTATATATTTGAAATCAGCATTGAAATCTGATTCTTTTGATGTATCTATTGGTATCAAAAACCCGTTTTCTAGAGTTTCGGTTACCATTCAGCCGGGTCGCTCCTTACTTACAGTTCGTTACCACGAACTGTTTGATGACTTCCATATGAACTTCTGCAATTTTTGGCAGTAGCGGGCGCCAAATTAATAAAAAAGAAAAGAAAAATATAGGCGAAAAATCATCAAAATTAAGCTAAAAACATATGATACCAAAAAGTTTTAGAAGGTTTAGCTTGCTTTTGAAAGAATAATTGGCTTTGGGAACCAACAAGTTCTTATTGTTCAAGTTTTTACGGAAGAAAGCGTTATCAAATTCTACGAGTTATTTACGGGTTGTGGCGAAGTTTTGTATAGAAAAAAAGCTTATCATTTGAATTAAACGGCCATTGTGTTCCAGGAATCGTTCTTAAAGAATTGGGACAAAAAGTCAAAATTTTAACGTAAAGAGAAAGGTCTTGAAGAGGAGCCATCCCTTTTTATATACGTAATAATTTCTGTTCGTTCTAAGTGTTGATGTTGCTCCTTACTTTCAGTTAATTTTTTTTTAAATTTAATTTCGGATTGTTTTTAAATAGTACGTGGAAATCCGGTCACGTAAAATGTCCTCCCCTTCCCTCACCGGGAAAATTTCCCCCAGACAACTCCAGTCTAGCTGAAAATTCCACCCAAAAAATTTCTTGCGGATGAACTCGGGTAAAAAATTTTTCTTACCACACTTTAATTTGCAAGCTAACTTTAATTTTTGATGGTTCTTAAAATCATGCCGGTAATCCCCTCCTCCGTGGAAAATTTTTCAATCAAAAACCCAGCAAATCAGTATCTACTCCCTTATGATTTCTGGGAATAATTCTGGTCTACGCTGGTATTATGAAAGTAAAGAGTAACATTAAACCCCAAAATGAGCAGAATATATTCTGTATAGGAGGGGGACTGCCCCTTCCTCATCCCTTCCTCCACCTCATGATCGCAGTAACTTCGGAGTGTGCTCGTTAGATCGGAAATTGAGAGTTCTAGTACCTTTTTTAAAGTGCAAAGGGATTAGAGACCAACCAGCCGCATGGGGGTGTTCTTTTCCGAGGGGGGATTTTGCGCGGGGGGTGTTTTCCAGGTGAGGGGGGGGGGGTAAACGCCGCCCACCAAATAATCGAGTTTCTACTGCTAGTACAATAATGTAAAATTCTTACTACTGTTGTATTTGTTTCAGCAATTTCAATCTGATCCCTAATGAATGCAAGGTCATTGTAGTACCACAGGGAAGGCTGTGAAATGTCATCTGCTGACGCTCCAGACTTCTTTTTTTTGCTCAATTGCCTTATATTCGCGATTGAAATTCGTTCTTAAAACATCAATTTTCTTTTTTACTTCGGGAAGTGTATAATCTGGTTTCTACGAACCTAATAGACGAACCTAATTAATCGCAAAATTGCAAAAATGTTCTATGCTTCCAATTTCATAAAATATTCTCAGGTCGAATTTTGTGTCTTTATATCTATGGTTTTTTTTTCTCAATAATCAATCAGTTCTAAATTAGATTTTCTTCTGTTAAAACCTTTGAAAGTAGAATGAATGGTGGATATGAATACACAGTCTACATCTGTAAATAGAACAGAAAATGAGTCATTGAAAAATAAGAAGGTAGGTATAGATTAAGGGGGTGCTACCATTTCGACCAACCGTCACAAGCACTAAACGTCATTTCGTCGACAAGAAAAATCCGTCAGAACCACTAACCGTCAGAACGTCGACAGTCATAACTTCGACACGTCAGTTCATCGACAGTCACAATCGTTACCCGTCAAAACGTCGGCAGTCATAACATCGACACGTCATAACATCTAAAAAAATTTACATGTTATGACGTATCGATGTTATGACTGTCGACGTTCTGACGGTTAGTGGTTCTGACGGATTTCCGTTATGTAAAAATTTTTATAAGTTTATATAATAGTCATAACTATATAATAGTTTAGAAACAAATTTCGGCTGTATATTTGCACATCAGGTGGTGGGGGTAAAGCATAGCATATATTAAATCCGTAACCTAACCTAGGTACCTCCCCCCCCCAAACCCAAAAAATAAAGTTTAAAATGTTAGATGTTACAAAATTTTTTTTAGATGTTATGACTGTCGACGTTCTGACGGTTAGTGGTTCTGACGGATTTTCGTTACGAAAAAAATTTTAGATGTTATGACGTGTCGACGTTCTGACGGGTAGCGATTGTGACTGTCGATGTTGTGACGGTTAGTGGTTCTGACGGATTTTTTGTCGATGTTATGTTGGATTTTGTCGATGTCCTGACGGTAGTGCTCTTGACGGTTAGATGTTATGACGCCTTCCCTAGATTAAGTATAACTTTCTAAATTAAAAAAAATCATTAAAAAGAAAATCGGAATTGGTGTTTTTATTAGGATTTGCAATATAACTAGATAGATTAAATCAATTGTAGTTTCATGATTGAAGTCAGTTGGGAGTAAGGGGGGGGGTATCTAATCTGGGAATTGTCTGATGGTTTTCATTTTTACTTCTAATATCTAATCGAAACTTAAAAAATTTTCCAAATTCTCTTATTTGTAATTGAAATACCTAATAAGCGCAGCTAACGTCCTATTCTTTAAGTTTTTAAATTTATGTGCTAACATATCAAACAGTGTGTGGTAACAGACTATAAAAATGGAGCAACAATAGTAACCGAAACTCTAGAAACAGAATTTGGAACTTGTCTATTATATAAAACACACTCGAGAAGTGAAGTTTTTGAATGCTAATGAAATAAAACAAAATTATGATGAATATATAATAGTTTAGAAACAAATTTGGGCCAAATATTTGTACATTAGGGGCGGGGATGGGGGTAAAGCATAGCACATATTAAATACGTAACCTAAACAAATCTATTTTAACCTAACCAACCCTATTTAACCTAATTAAAAAAAAAATATGATGAAAATAGAACACTTTGTTAGCGAAATTGCGAAAACTACAACTTGGAAATATGCTCCCAGAACGCAGAAATATCCTCAAGAATCGCGTTAAAATGAACTCGGCCTTCTGCCTTTACTGCCGCCCGCCACATGTACTCCACTAAGTATGAATATAAATGACGGCGGGATGCACCTCGGTGCCATTTGTTCCTACATTTTACGGAACCCCACATTCTCTCTACTTTTTGGGTAGAGGCGCCGATTTCTGGGTCGAAAAAAATGTTTTTGTGGTTCACTTTCAAATGAGTGAAACCTGGTTGTTCCAGCTCAGTTGTATTGTAGTTGTAGCCCTTCCAACAATCTGAAATGATTCTTGAACATCCATGGTGAGACACTATATTCTATCACTTGTCAAAGCAAACTAACCGGTGTCGTCAAGAATAGCGTTAATAATGAACTAGGACAAGAATCGCGTTAATAATAAACTTTTCTTTGTCTTTGAGACGGTCAGCCAACGCCGAAGCTCCCAATTTAGTAATTCACAAATGGCCTTCACAATTTTGCAAATAAAAGTATTCTATTTTTATTAAATTTTATTGTCTCCGAACTTCACTTCTCGAGTGTGTTTTATATAATAGACAAGTACCTACTTTAGTTACAAAATTATGAAAACTAAAACAAAGAATTATGATAGGGGGCCCGCACAGAACGCATTATATTAAATACCTAACCCAAACAAAATACCCTCTCTATATTAAATATTTAATAAAAATATACCTACAACGTAGATTTCAACTGAGCCTAAGCTAATTTTCTTCGAATACTGACAGGTATAAACCGGTTATTGTCTGATCTGCAGATCCAACTCTTCGAGTGTGTACTGGTTAATACACCAGTACCCTTTCTTTTCGCATTTATCCACTCATCGCAATATTGATTTATGGTCTCCTCGCTAAATCCAAATCTGTTACTGACTTGAGGGTCTCATACGGGAAAACCGTAATCTTATTTAACTTATCTAATAGTGACAGCAACAATACACAGATGTGGGGAAAACTAATACAAGAATCCTACCGCCAAAGCTCCATGATAAAGGGTGCTTCAAGGATCTTGGTTCGGATGGGAGTGTGTTTTTCGAGGGAGGGGGAATGTTTTACAGCATACCCTCTCGTTAGATTTTATTTGATTGTTTTTTTTTTAGCACTGAGGGCGACTTGGCGGAGGTCCTTGTCGAAATATTTGCTTGTTCTTCGTCTTCATATTTTGCCACTGACTGACCAAATTCTCGTTTTCTCACCTATTTGATTTTATTTTTCATTTATTATTTCCTTTCCTCCCTTCGTTCCATACCTCATCCATTATCTTAGTGACGGTGAAAACAGGAATTACAATTTCGAAATTTTTGCCAGCATAAGCTCTCTTGATTGGTTAGAAATGACGACTGTAATCTATTTGAAACTACGTAGTTTTAACTAAGCACTGAATTTTACTGGCATTGATTAATGGCCAGACACGGGTCTAGACATGGGATCCTAGCTAGACACGCATGTGAACACACAAACTACTGCAAAGTGGCGTATTCTGCCATTTTGCGCCACAAAACAATTTGTACCCAAAGAGTGCCAAAATGCCAGAGAATAGGAAGTCTAGGATAGCAAGTCTAAAAGTCCAAAAAGAAAGTTTTGAGCCCCATCTTTATAAACAGCAGCGAAGTGGTGCCTTCTATTACGTTGTTTCACAAAATATGTTTTTTCGCCCGAAAGGGGCAAATTACCGGGGAATGCAAATTATAAAAAAAAACTCCGTCATAAAGTGCCATATTACCAAATGCCACTTTTTAGTATCATTTTTGGAGCGGGAAGGCTGAGAAGCATAACGAGAGTACTATTGTAATAGTCTTCACAGTTGAGAATTTTTAGCCGGGGGTTCACAAGCTGCCCTCTTGTACACCCCCCCTCTTATTAAGTCAAAAATAAAACAACACGCTTTGGACAAAAAAAACATCAAATGAGTAAAACGGCACATATTCATTTCCAGTTATATGAAAATAATTCGATTTTTTATTTGCAAACTCTTGAAGATAGTGATAATTACATGCCCTTCAGAGGGAAGGCGTCATAATATCTAACCGTCAGGAGCACTAACGTCAGGACATCGACAAAATCTGTCATAACATCGACAAAAAAAAATCCATCAGAACCACTAACAGTCATAACATCTAAAATTTTAAAACTTTAGTTGTTTGGGGTTTAAGGGAGAAAAGGTACCTAGGTTAGGGAAGGTAACAGTAGTAACCTATATTGTTATATGAACCCTACGCCTGAGGCATGAATATACAGTGCAGTTTGACGAGCATATTGCAAAAAGCGACCAATCCCTTTATATTATAGACCTATAAAGTGATCAAACATGTTATATTTGGAACTATGGACGAGATTGTGTAATGCAATCAGACTGGTTTAGACGATATATGCTTTAGAAAGTTCGTTCATCTATCATCATAACATGTTTTTTTTTCCTGGTTCAATATTCAAAATTAAAGTTCCTTATATTACACGTTCAAAGGATGGTCTCATTCTAGAAATACTGGCTTACAGCTGGAGGGCTTTTATTCGTGTTTTTCCTGCTATAAATATAGAGCAAATTGGCCTTTCTGTATCAGTTGAATAATAAAAGTTGTATTGATCCTATTACAATTAAATTCATTCGTTTTTCTAATGGGGGACAATAAAAGAATTAGGACGGTATGTAAATGTAAATTATTCTTGAATTATTATAAAAACATGACCCTTTTTTCCTATAGGTATCTGCCAATATGCCTTTCGGACTTAGTGATTAATATTTAGTGATATTTGAATCTGGCTTTTACTTTAAGCAGTAAGCAAAGGTTTTTCGTTATAGCTGTCTTTTAATTACCTGTAATTGTTTTCGAATTGACAGGGGATCGCATATTTTTCGCTAGTTTCATAGCAGATGTTCAGGTATAAAGATATCTGGCTAAAATAGCGTGCGTGAGTGCATATTTCTATTTTAACTCAACAGATAGCAATTATCTTCAGTGTCATATATAATTGAAAAAGATCTGTAATTATCATCTTTTGGGATTGGGTATTGTGGAATTGAAGGGGCAGCGCCCAATGGAGGGTTCTGCCACTTTCGTTACTAATGAATTATCCACGAAGGCTTAGATTTGTAGGAAAAAGAGTCTGGTTATAGCCAATATAATACTTGGAGGGGAATTAGGTTTTTAGGGGGTGAAAAATGGTACTTATTTAGTACCCGGTAAACATGTGACTAGACTTGAAATGCTTCATGAAAAATAGGTTATTGCTTCTTACTGTACTAATCGGAGCTTCTCGACAGATATTTTTTTATTTTATTTTATTGCTACTAGCCAAAGGTTGCGTTGTGCGTGCTATACCAACTATTAAATATTTATTGGTCTTTTTTTCTGTTCAATTATTTTCAGTGTGATTAATAATATAAAAATGGTGAAATGCAGAATTGATTAAACTCTATTCGGCTACTTTATATGGGTAAGGGGTGAGGGCAAGTATTTAGTTAGTAGAATGTGAGGAGGAAAATCAAGTTTTGAGGGAGATAAAAATATAGTTCTTGTTTAGGACCCAGTAAACATGTGACTAGACTTGAAATTCTTCATGTGAAATAGGTTATTGCTTCTTACTGTGTTAATGGTAGCTCCTTGACAGATATTTTTTTTATTTTACTTTATTACTATTACCCCAAACGTCGCATTGTGTGTGCTATACCAACTAGTGAATATTTATCGGGCTTTTTTCTGTTCAATTATTTTCAGTGTAAATAATAACATAAAAATGGTGAAATATAGAATTGATTAAGCTCTACTAGGCTACTTTAAATGGGTGAGGGGTGAGGGCAAGTATTTAGTCAATATAATACGGTGAGGGAAATTAAGTTTTAAGGGGAGGTGGGGAATGGTACTTATTTAGTAGCTGGTAAACATGTGAGTAGAAAAAACTAAAATTGATTTATATTCCAGGAAGCTGATATTCAAACACCAAGTCAAAAGCGCTCGAGGTTGGATGCCGGACCAGTTAGCCATGACACAGACATAATCAGAAGCATGAATTTGAGGAGGGATAGTGTGATTCACTTCGCACACCGAACAATTTATACCGAGCAACCTGTAATTTTAAAGATAAGCACCATTTATCAGATAGCTTTCAACTTTATAAAGCACTCACAATTTAGCATTGGAAAAAGGGGTAGGGGTCTTGAAGAAACGGGTGTAGGGGGATAATTAACTTTTGAGGGGGGTGAAAAATGGTACTTATGTAGTACCTGGTAAACATGTGACTAGACTTGAAATGCTTCATTAGAAATAGGTTATTGCTGCTTACTGTATTAATGGCAGCTCCTTGACAGATATATTTTTAATTGTATTTTATTAATACCACCCCAAACGTTACATTTTGTGTGCTAGGCCAACTAGTAAATATGTATCGGGCTATTTTTTCTGTTTAATTATTTTCAGTGTAATTAATAACGTACAAATCGTGGAATATAGAATAGATTAAGCTCTATTTGGTTACTTTATATGAGTGAGGGGTGAGGGCAAGTATTTAGTCAGTATAATGGGAGGAGGGAAATAAAGTTTTGATGGCGATAAAAAAATGGTACTTATTTAGTACCCGGTTAACATGTGACTAGACTTGAAATGCTTCATGTGAAATAGGTTATTGCTTCTTACTGAACGAATCGCAGCTCCTTGACAGACATTTTTTTATTTTACTTCATTGCTATTACCCAAACGTTGCGTTGCGTGTGCTATGCCAACTAGTGAATATTTATCGGGCTTTTTTTTCTATTCAATCATTTTCAGTGTAATTAATAACATAAAAATGGTGAAATATAGAATTGATTAAGGTCAATTTGGCTGCTTTATATGGGTGAGGGGAGAGGGCAAGTATTTAGTCAATGTAATCTGAGGAGGGAAATTAAGTTTTGACGGGGTGAAAAATGGTACTTATTTAGTACCCGGTAAACATGTGATTAGACTTGAAATGCTTCATTAGAAATAGGTTACTTTTTCTTACTGAGCTAATCGTAGTTCCTTGACAAATATTTTTTTTTATTTTACTTTATTGCTATTACCCCAAACGTTGCGTTGTGTATGCCATAGCAACTAGTAAATATTTATTGGGCTTTTTTTTCTGGTCAATTATTTTCAGTGTAATTTATAACATAAAAATAATGAAATATAGAATTGATTAAGCTCTATTTGACTGCTTTATATGGGTGAGGGGTGGGGGCAAGTATTTAGTCTATATAATGTGAGGATGGAAATTAAGTTATGAGGGGAGTGAAAAATTGACCAAGTCTTTTAACTCTATAAATAATGGATATTTCACATGGAAAATAAACCCTTTTTTCTATACATTAATGAATTAGCACCGCCACCATCATCAATTCATAAAGCATATATTTTTAGTGGAACTGAACCAATCATCGCACCGTCAGTGGAGTTTAGGGATGAGGATACTCTAGCTGATGATAATATGGAGTGGCATAGGGGTTTTTTAAATGATTGTTTTGGGGACATGGCCAGCCTAAATGATCTAACTTGTAACATGGACATGGTGGAGGACCCGGGATGGACAGGTAGATTTATGAGAGAGCATTTAGGTGATGGTAGTAGTACTAGTGCATCTAAACTGGGTCCTCATAAAGAAAATCCGTCACAAGACAATACAGGCTGGCTTGATCAGCTATCCCCAAACACCCTGGAAGGCATATTAAGTGACCTGAGCGATTTCACGCCACGTTCAACTAATGCAATTGAACAGACTGGGGGTGGTGCTATTGACGATTCTATGCCAGCCCCCATCATGCTGGTTAATGATACTAGTAGTAGTAATAAAACAACACCCCCACAAATATCCCCACTTTCAGATTTTTTTCTTTCCAACTCTGCCATGCACTATATAAAAGTCTATAGTGACAAATTTGGTGACCCATGTAACTCTTTGGCGATAGGAGATATAATAATACATCCTTTGGACATTACCAGTTTATATGTTAACAAGATTCGAGACCTTCTTGAACAACAGATGGGGGGTTTGGGCTGGAAGGGAGAGTTTAAAAGCATCAATAGTAGTAAAAATATTTTTTTAATGAAAATTCGAGCGAGCTGTATTCAAAATACTTGCACACAGAGATGTTGGCAATTCGCCCGTATTTATCAAATTATGAGGAGTTCCTCTTAGGTCGGGTTAATACTGTTAAAAATAAAGTGGATGATTATAATAAGGTGGGTAGTGGGTCGGTGGTTTTATTTATTAAGAGTTTAAACGTTAATATTTGTAAATTTAAAAAGGATTTATTTTAAGAAGTGGGAATGGGGGAGGGAGGGCAGTTGAATTAAAATATCATTCCGATTTCGAGGGATGTCAGGGGGTACAACGAATCTGTTTCTATGCAAGGCTACAGTGTTTCAAATATGAATTTTTGATTGCCACCTACAGAGCCCTGCAAAATGATGCTTCTTAGAAATGGTTGGACAAATTAGCAGTTAATGAGATTGAGGGTTCAAATTTCCCAGTAGTATATCTTAATTGTTCAAATGGTCAATTTCCATTAATATTAAATGCAATTGACATTTGCCAGCGGGCTTATGCAAATTTAAAAATTAGGGTTACAGTATTGCAGCATGAAACCAGATTTTGAGGAGGGCCGGCGTTCTGATAAAAAAGCTGTATTATTTCCAGTAAAGGCTCCCTCAATTGAATCAGTGGAGCATTGGTTTTGGCTTCTATACACGCCACCCACAGAACCTGATTCAATTGGACATTTCAATCCAATTACAGATATGAGTAGGGTTTTAAGTGAGGGTAAAAATAATGGGGTACGTCACTATTGTCGGACATGCTTTTCCAGATTTTGGACTGATTTAAAGTTAAAGCATCACATGAGACACTGTAAACGTAATGGGTAGCAGGCTTTGGGAATGGTAAGCGGTGATAGAGTGATCTTAAATTTTAAGGATTTCCAAAAGACGCTCCTGCAGAGCAGGAAGATTACTTGGACGAACGAAGTGAAACTAATTGATGTGTATGATTCATCAAATTCAGAACCAACTAAAACGCATTAAGCCATATAGGTCTGATACGCTCATGCGCAACAAGATTCCGGTAATACCATGCAAGTGCTGGATGTAGTTGAGTCGTTGGGCGGCGAAGACTGTATGCTTTCGGCATTTGTCAGTCTAATGAAAACAGCGAACGGTGCAATTTCGCGCCTTCGTTACACAAACTATCCTATGTTTCTATCACCAGATGACATCTTGGCCATTAAAAATCGCAAAATATGTAGGGTTTGCAAGGGAGAATTAGAAGATGGTGTTGGGAATGGGGGGGGAGGAGGAAGGTGATCGACCATGATCATTTGTGGCAGGAAATTACATCGAGAGGGAGTAACTTTAGAGGGGTTGCACATCAGTCGTGCAATTTAAACGTTAGACAGCAATATTTTGTACCGGTTTTAATACACAGAACCAATTATGACTTAAAGTTTGTTTTACCGGCGTTGGCCCACATTACCAAGGGTTGAGTTGTAGATGACGCATGCATAGATGGTTCTTTTTCATATAATATCATACCCAAATCATCGGAGAAGCTACTGCTGCTATAATTCATGTGGAAAACAGTTGACAAGGGTAACACGTGCCTGAATAAAATCCGTTTTTTAGACTGTTTCAGCTTCTTCCCCTTATCCTTAAGTCAATTGATTCAGGTACAGAAAAGCGACAATTTTGATAGCTTCCCTCTCCTTAAACAGCGCTTCCCCGATGATGAAATGTATGATTTATTAACGTGTAAGGGCATATATGCATATGATTATTACAACTCTGCCTCGAGGCTAGATGAGGTGTCATTACCACCCATTGAAGCTTTTTACAATTCTCTTACTGACAGTGAGTGCACCACAAGCGACTATGAATTTGCTAAGAGTGCTTGGGCAAAGGGTGGGTGTAAAAATGGGTGGGATTACTGTAAAGTTTACTTGGCTAGTGACGTACTCACTCTTCTGGACATTGTGTGCAAAAATACGGATAAAATCTATGGGGAATTTGGGTTGGATTTAGGGTATTATTTTTCCATTCCCATCTGGTGATGGACTTGATATTTAAAATCAGCAAAGAAGAATCAGGTCTGATCGCCGATGTGAATCAGCATCTGTTTGTAGAGAGATCAATGAGGGGTGGGTATGTTTTTCACAGGGACCATATCATGAAAACTGATCCGACCGGACAGCACACCTATGAAAAGTCAGACGCAGTTTTTTTGGATATGAATTCCCTTTACCCATCGGCAATGTCTCACTACTGTTTGCCGTGTGGTAATTATAAATGGCTTAACAATCCATGTGCTTCAAATTTCCCAAACATTGCTAGCGTTGAGCAGAATGGGGCACAGGGATGGTTTTTTTTAAATTGACGGTGAAATACCCATGAAAATCCATGACTTGGTAGAAGATTTTGCTACTCCTTGCATAAATAGACTGGTGGGTAGGGACTCTCTGAGCCCCTACAATTTATCTTTAGTAGAAGATGGGAGTATGCACTGGGTACTTTCAAAACAAAAACTATTTGCCGACCTCAACCCGAAACAGAATATCGTTGTTCATCACGTGCTACTGAAATGGCTTGTGTCCATTGGTTTTAAAGTCACAAAGATTCAAAGAGCCATCGAATTTGATAAAAAGTCTTATATAAAATCATTAGTTGACACCTTTATCATTAAACTTTCAAAAGTAAAACCGAAGGTATAGAAACAAATCTACAAGCTTGTTTTAAGCTCGGCCTTCGCTAAAATATATGAAAGCATACGAAATAATGGTCAATCTTACATTGTAACCAATCCCAAAGATTGTGATGAAAACATTGCGGATCCAAACTTCACATCGTTCACAATCATAGACTCTGATATGGTGCTCCTACATCGTAAGAAAAGAAACATTGTTTGAAATAAAAATATTGCAGGCGGGAGTGCAATAACAGAAATATCTAAAAAACTCATGTTGTCATTTATGATAATGTATGCAAGGTACAATGGCTGATTGAGGGACAAGTTCAAGTGTATTACGGTGACACTGATTCACTCCTGTTAAAAGTTAAAAATGAAAATTTATTGAATGATTTGGAAAATGTCGAGTACCTTAGCTCACGAATGAACTACACCAACTGGGATGAATCCCTCTACCCAGAGCTAGTGAAACGCCAGGCCCCAAATCGATTTTTACTGTTAAAATCTGAATCGGGAAGTGATCTGATATCCAGTGGTGTGTTTTCTGGGCCGAAGGTATACTATATGGAAACAGACGACAGGGATTTCAAAGAAGTAGGCCAAGGAGTACCTACCCGCTTTGAGAAAAATAATTTCGACATGAGTGTGTATAGAAACTGTGTAGAACTTAATTTAGTCCCAAGAGTTAAAGTAAGGGTGATTCGCTCTTTACAATTTAAAAACTACACAGTTAGAGTTGAGAAAAACGCCTGGTCGGCCATATCGGACAAAGTCTATGTACTTGAGGATAGTGTGATGGTACTACCACATGGTCACTATCTAATTTCAGACCGATTTGATTTTATAGAGCACAGAAAACAACTCGGTCTGAATAAGTTAACATAAATTCTTTAATGGTACAAGGTGGGTGGGTGGGTGATGGGTATTTTAAATTCTTTTTTCTTTCTATCAAACAATTTTCAATGTGTGCAAGGCAGAGCAATTTCTTCTTCATAAATTCCACGATTTAAAATGATTTAATGCCCCCCCCCCTCCGGCCCCGTCCCGCCGCAGCGGGCCCCGCGGCACTTCCCGGCCGCCCCACGGCGCTTTTCGGACACCGCAGTGGCCAACCTCGGCCTTCGGCCGCCGCAGCGGCCACCCCCTGGGGGGACCCCATTTCAAATTAAAATGTGTTATTATTTCAAGTGTGTGTATATTTTAATAAATGTTGTATTTTTTATAAATAAATTAAAAAAAAAGTGTATTTATTATAGTGTTTTTTCTATTCCTAATGTAAAATAAATGTTGTATTTTTGTTATAAATAAATTAAAAAAATTGTATTTTTCTTTTTTAATGTGTTTTTTTTCATGTTTAATGTATTATTTATAAACTGTTACTACTTTTATGTATAATAATAAAAGAAAATATAATTCTTTATTGATTTTGTTCTTCCCATTATTCTTGAACGGACTAGTACTAATAGGGAAATTATTTAGTCATTAGACATCTATAGTCTACAGTTAGTTGTAGGTGAACTGTTGAAGGGGACATGTATCAATTTAAAACACCATTCAGATCGTTTCTGTGTGGTCCAGCAATGTCAGCCAAAACGACAATCTGAACTCAAATAATTAAAAATTGCGATAAAATGTTTGTGGAAAAGCCGAAAAACTACTATTGTTACAGTATTTGGCAGGAGTCATACGATAAAATAAAAGTAATTGCTATATCGGGATTGGTGCAGATACAACTCATGCAGGGACTTGATATTTTCAGCATTATCGGACCAAACTCTTGGCTGATTATTGATGATTTAGCTGAATACATTAAACAATTGCCCCAGGAAATACTACAACTGTTCACTGTTCGCTCTCATCATGAACAGATTTCCGTTACTCTACTTCTACACAACCTCTTTCATCAGAGCAAATGTATGCGAACACTTCTATTGAACTGCACATACTATATCATCTACAGAGTTGTTCGTGATTCTAGCTCGCTAATAACTCGCAATAAACAAATATACCCCGGTGCTCCCAAATTTCTGCTCTCAGCATACAATCAGGCAAATAATAAACCCTACGGCTACATCCTATTGGATCCGAATCAAAACACACCCGAGGATCTGCGTGTAGTCACATATATTTTTGACAATGAAATTACAGTATATCTCCCCGTGAACAGTAAAAAAGGCTATTAGTTGCCATCATGACACTGAAGAAACTACATGAAAATAGACATTTATTTTTCATTCTAAGCACTTCAAAACCCCACTTAGGAAAGCCAATGCTCAAACATGGTATTGACAATGATTTCATTAATCTAATATCTGAACTTTGTTTAAATTTAACCGAGGGCAATGTTCAACTGCCAGAAGTTGTTAAGCAACAGGCAAAGCAACATCGTTCCATTGTACGTACATTGGCCTGTAAAAAGAAAGGAAAGAATTTTAAAAGGAAACGTCTTCTTCAGGCGGGCGGTAGTTTTTTCACACTTTTACTGCCGATAATTGCAGGACTTGTAAACAGTTTTTTCTAGATGGCTAAACCCTATAAATTGACTCCAACAGAACTTGCTCTCTCTCTCACCCGTGGAACACTTTGAGAACAATCTGAGTAAATTCATTGATAACGAGAATATTAAGGATGATAAAAAACTGCTTTTACTTCAAGATGCACTTTGCCCAGTGGACAAATAGAAGCCCTATCGTGCGAAGGCCAGTGGTATAGATCACAAAAAAGAACCGTCTCCTCAGGATTCTTCTGCTATCACTACTGGAACACAATTAAAGAAGGAGGGGGAATTGGATTCAATAGTGTTGAGCATTGGAAATCTAATGCCGAACAAATATCTTTAAAAAATTAAACGACTCATAACATATCTCATGGAAAGCGGTCAAGATCATATTCAAGTTGATAGCAATGGGAAAGGGATTATAATTAAGGGCAAGAGCTATAATCTACTTGATTTAATATATGATATGGTTACAAATCGTAAAAGACTATTATCATTCGATTCTCATCTATACAACTTTCTAAATACATTAAACTTTCCAAAAGCCTTAGTAGCAATGGGCAAATTCTAAAAAAATTAAATGAACATGCACCCTCGTCAACACCATTAAAATATGAACATGACGAAGAAGAACATGAAAATGAAACAAGTTACACTCTGCATAGAAATCATAGGCTTCGTGTTAATCACTATCGAAAAATTAAAGCCTTTTCCCCCTGCATATAATGCAAGCAGATCTCTTAAGTCTAGATGAGATTCAAAGACGTCAAAATACACCGTACAAGTACATTCTACTTGCAATCAGTATTTAAAGTCGTTATGCATATGCAATTCCATTACGGTTAAAGAGAGGTGTTGAAGTTGCTCAGTCTATTGAAAGTATTCTCGAACAGGATTCGTATAAAAAAAATTCAAAGAGATCGCGGTAGTGAATTTATTAATTCCCATGTTGCAAAAGTACTAATGAAATATAATACACTGCTCTATCATAGTCATAGCCCTATAAAGTCTGTACTGGCCAAACTATTGATAAGAACTATTCGAATTTTAATTTCAAGATATTACACATCAAAAAATAAACCTACTTCTATTCATTATTTAGGTAAAATCTTGTTAATTTACATTCAAAGACCCCATCAATCATTGGGCAATTCAATCCCAATAGAGGTTTCTCATTTTAATCATGATACATTTCACGCTTTTCTTAGATAATATTCCAAAGACACTATGGTGAAGAAGAAGAAAAAATTCAATTCGGATGCTACTGTTCGAATTAATAGAAAAACTAATGTTTTTGAAAAGGACAATTACTTGTGATCCACTGAACTTTTTAAAATGGCAAAAACCCTAGACACCAAATCCATAATATATCGTCTGCGCTATACCTAAGATAAAGAGATTCTCAGCGGCTTTTATGACTATGAACTACAAAAAGTTAAAAATAATAGTGAAATCTATCAAATTGAAAAGATATTAAAGACACGTACTTGCAGGGGTAAGAAACAGTTACTTGTTAGGTGGCTAGGATACAACTCTGATTTCGATTCTTGGATCGGTGTTGAAGACATTGACAATTCCCAATGATTTTTCTGTAACATTCATGTCCAATGTTGCCGATCCTCTCTACAATGACTTGAATAAAACAAGTGATTTTTGGACGCAACTCTCCCCCGCCATTAAATTCGATGACAGAAATTATGAAGTGGCTCTTGTCGACTGTATTCTCAAAAATACCTATGACATCCTGAGAAAGGGTCGTGTGTATGGTATAAAAGTTATACCATTCGATTGGTCACTCTTTGTCGAGTATGAATGGGTTGAAGCACTTAAATCTAGTGAATATCCACATGTTAAATTGAAATATATAGAATATGATAGTATGACAGATTTGTGTCGTAATAATGGTACATTCCATTTTAATTATTCAATGGAACACGATAGAATTTACATTACCTCACCTGTTGACACTGAAATGATTCATCTCAATGATAATATGAGAGATGTTTTTGGCTTTAAAGAGAATATGATCAATGGGAAAAACGCTGGCACTGTTAACGGGATGGATCAAGTTATTTTTGCTGATTATCCGCCTGGTTTCACCTCGGACTCTTGCATATTTCTGTATATATCCTTTGTGGAAACATCGAGAGTTGGTAATTCAAATGTCCCCCTCCTACGTGTTCTTGAACGAAAAACATCTCATGAACTTGTTCATCACTATAATATATAGCATCTTCTGTATTTTCCTGTAAATACTTCATGTTTAGAACACGGTCAGTTAACACCAAGAAGTGAAATAGGATGCTCTAGCAATAAAAAAAAGGTTTAGCTGTGATCAAATATCATTTTCAACCCATCGTCGTCGACAGCACCACCTAAAATGAACAATAGAAGATTTCCATTTGTCTGTCCTTATATCAATTACTATGTTGGTGCTCTGAGTCCACGTCAAATTGGTCATGGATTGGACTGTTAGAAGGGGCGTCCTACCATGTCTGGCTATGGTCTTGGTAGTTGGTTTGCTAGGCTATTTCGTTCTGCACTACCCCTTGCCAGAAAATACCTTGTACCTGCTGCATCAAATTTTTCTGGCTCAACACTACAGGAATGGGGGTCGGGAAAAATTTCAAAGCGAGTGTTAAGGAAAATATTAGATCTTCAGCAAGAGCCGTTGGTGAACAATTAAAGTCTCAGTAAAATGTGAAGGGGTTGAAAAGGATGCGTGCGCGTCATTCACTCATCAGTCTCTACCCAGGTGGGAAGCAAAGGACATCAACAAGGACTTTGAAGAATAAAACGAAGAAGACCAATAAGAAGAAAGAAAAATATTGTTAGATCAAAGAAGGATTTCTTATCTTAAGATGACTTATCTCCCCCACATGGAATCACAACCATCAATCAGTTCCTCATTGAATCTGTTCAATGCTGAAAATGTTGATGTCAGTGTAAAGTATGGCTACTATGAACAATTTCACACCCAACAACCCCTCTCGGAAAATATACACTTTCAAATATTTTCCAATGAAGACTATTTCATTGATTTGTCATCAACATTTATTGATTTAAATGTTGTGTACCGTGAGTAATATGTGATATATTTAAAATACATAAAAATAAAATTATTTCTTTCTAAAGATAATTCCGACATAAATTAAACTTCCCCTAATTAAGTTCAAATCCCGTTTCCAAGAGTCTAAATTCTTAATCAGCAAAAAGAGAAACTGCAGCCTCAGCCAAACAACGACGCTATTCGGTTTTGAATTTCGCTAAGATATTTCGTAATAAAAAAGTGCTAGATACAAAGTTTCTCAGGGAGTTTAAGTTATAAGAGCAGTATCAATGTTTAAATCATCGAAAATATTTAAAACAAATTAATGGATGAACGGTTGGCATAATTCAGTGAGTTGTTAAACATAATAAAAAGGTAGCGGCCCGCTCAACAGGACTTGGACCACTCGTATAATAGCTCTCTGGGCGCAGAAGCAGGAGTAATTTGATATAGTGAAGAAAAGTGTTTTTTCGGGGCATTGGTAGATCAGAATTATTATTATTAGTATTGAGTTGTCAGAACTATTATTGGACATTCATTTTGTCAGAATTATAATTATGACGCGGTCATTGTAGAAATTTGGTAATTATTGTTATCTCAGCCAAAATTGTCGTCAGTTGAAGTGAAGCACTGTTGTACACCTAATTGTAAGTCTCAATAAAACTATTGCTTTTCTATTTGTGTTTGTGTTATTTATATGTCTGTGTCTAATCGCACAGCAGGTAACTAGTTCGCAGGTCTCCATCGGTAACGCTCCCAGGAATCTGATTTCTACAAAACATTATAGGTAATTGATTTCGAGATAACCTAAGGAAAAGAGGTTACATTTATCTAGTTACACATTTTATTTTCTCTCTAAGATTGAGAGTAGCGTGGTCACCCATTTACTTTACTCCCTGTTGCTGTGGCGCATTCCTCGATGCCACAATCTTTAACGCCACAAGTAGCGTAATAATAAATTTGGAGGAGAACCATAGTAGTCGTTGTAGCCCTCAACGGCACGAGATAAGCTATAACAGCTCAGATGATGCGATCGTAAAATTCCCCGGCGGAACCTTTTGATTTTCTCATTATTTTTATAGCTTACTTAGTTTATCAAATAGCCTAAGAAAAATTTACCCGGCAGAACTGGCGCGGTCGTAAACTTGCAGAAAAACATGTGAACATGTTATGCTACAAACTACGTAATTTAAATTTATATCATTGGAGAGATACAGACTTATAGAAAAAAATGACTAGGCCTATAACCGCTAAGCTATTACAGGAAAACCCTCTAAAATATCTCATTGGAGATAATATCCTCCTCCAAAATAGGTTAAGGGAAAAAATAAATTTATTTTTAGTTATTCAAACGCAAAAATGTTAAAAGCATTAAGTGAACTATTAATCGTACAAAAATCGGTCGCAAAATATATAGAAATAGCAAAATCTAATTCACAATATCATGGACAAACAGATTTCAATGAATTTAATCTCCAATTGGCACAATTTGTAGAATTAACAAAAACAAAGCTAGAAACATTAGTCAGCATGCTCCTATTAAGATTAAAGGGTCAGGCCTTAACCTTCCTAAAGCAAATTGAAAATACTATAGGTGATGATGCCAGCTTGCCAATAAATACGGTGGAAAAATTGTTAACGGCATTTAAAGATAGCTTTATCGAGACTAGTTCCACAAATAAATTAAAACACGGAATGGTGTGTTTTGACCATTCACAGAATGTAAGAGAATATCTTGATAATATACGGATTTCAGTAGAAGCAAAATACGGAAAAGGTTCAGGAGAACTGTATGAAAAAGTTATGCTAAATACCTTTTGCAAGGGCTACCCCCAGAATTATATAGAATGGTTATATCCGAAAATATTCAGACGCTGGATGCTGTATCTCAGGAGGTAGGGCAATCAACTAAAGTTAATACGATTGCGGCAAATCACAGTCGAGCAAAAATAAATAGCCTAGGGGAATCAAACGCAAGCCTGATCTTCAAGGGTGATCAGACATCTCTCAACTTCTTTTGAGGGGATAAAACCCCACTGCCACAAAGAAATAGAACGCAAGAGCTTGCTAGGCAAAAACAGTACGTTTTCTGCCCGTCAAGCAAATTAGTTATGAAAATAACCCAAAAATAATTAGATGCTATATTTGTAATCGTGCTGGGCATATCGCGAGAGTGCCGTCATGTCCCCAATCACACACCTAGGATTGCTATTGGTAGTACGCAAAATTATGGTAACCATTGGTTCGGCAGAACAAATTTTAGCGCCAGTGGTGCACTAGGCTAGAGCCAGGGGAGAGTGCGCCAATCAGTACCTCACAAAGCGTACCAACCAAATTTGTATAACCCACCCCCCAATAGACAAAATAATTATCGGCCGACGGGAAATGCAACTTTTTCAAGCAGACGGCAATTAGTTAATTGGCCGACGGGAAATTAAAATTTTTCAAGCCAACGGCATTGACAGTCAGCGCCAGCAGCCGGTACTGACGCAAGAAATCGAAACTACCGTAATAAGACATGGAGGAGTCAGACAAATATAAATCAATTAGATATGCCTACGGAATCTCACATGTCTGAATCTCTATTGCAGACACCGACGTAGGAAATAAATCCACGGGGAAACGCGTCAGGCCCCTTAAAAGAACAAATTTGACTCAGAGGGCGCCTAGAATTTTTTATACGTCCAAACCAATAGTAGTACCGTCTTGTAGTGATAGTAATAATAAGTTACCTATATTTAATGATTTTTGTGTGGCAAATGTTTACTTTAAGGCTTTAATTGACTCGGGTGCCACGGTAAATATCATAAACTCATTCACATTTAATATGTCGCCTTCTAATACAAGACGACAGAGGAATCCTAATAATCCCAATTTAACTAGCGTGACAGGGCATAAATTGGTTGCAAAAGGTTCAATTCGCCTAGACGTAAAAACAGATAATAGAATTTTTCCGACAAATTTTATAATATGCAATAACTTTCCATATGGAGCCATTATAGGCGCAAATTTTTGAAGGTATGATAGAATACTATTGGACGTAGCAAACGAAAGGCTTGTCTATTTGACTAAGGTAGGGGAAGGAATTTCTACCTTAAGAAACTGTAACAGAGGTTACGAAGACAACGTAACAGTAAATAAAATTTCTGGCGGTATAAAATCGTAATCTTTTGAACCTCATGTCTCGCAAGGAGGACAGGGCATAATCAGAAATTTGTTCAATTATTTTGAGAGACATTGCAGAAATGAAGTAAATTTAAATAATAAGTGTATTGAATCTGCGAAAATAAAAATAGGAGATATGCGACAGTATAGGTCAAACGAAATCAAGAAAATAGCGGAATTATGGGAACACATAGTAAAACCCAATGTGACGCCGCAAGATGCCGCAATGACGCAGCACAGCGGCAGTATGAATCTAACAGACAATAATAGTGAAGAGAAATTGTACGGGTTCGCGATACGGAAAACAAAGATCCCTTCCAAAACAATGTAAAGAATTCAAATATCACAGATGATTGAACCAGTAGATAGTAAATCTGAAATATGGCTTGCGATCCCATCGAATGAATTTCCTGAAAATCTGCTATGCGAGGAACATATTATAGCTGGTAATAAAGAAGAAGGTTTCATTTTGGTTGATAAAAACTACGAAAATGATACAATTACAATAAAATAGAGGACGTGTGAAATTCAAATTGAAATTATATTGGAAAATAATTTCAATGAGTAGGAAAATACCAAAAGAAACCTAGTTAATGGCATTAAAACCTCAATTAACAAATACCCTCTAAGTAAATCGCAATTCTTAAACAAATTTAATATGGATCATATTACGGACATAGAACTTAAGAAAAAAGTATGCGAAATATTATGTAATTTTAAAGATGTATTTTCCGTATCTTAAGATAACATTGGACTGATACCATTTTATGAACATTCAATTTTAACCACTGTTAATCCTGTAGAAAAGCAGCCATATCGTGTGCCGTATAAGCACAAAGAGTGGTTAAAAAATTAAATTCATGAATTAGAAAAAAATGAAATTATACGTCACAGTATAAGTCCGTATTCAGCACCAGTAGTCTTGGTACAAAAAAATAATGGTGATCTTAGACTTGTAGTAGATTATAGAGCCCTTAACAAACAAGTGGTTAGGGATAAATTTCCTCTACCAAGAATAGATGAAAGTTTCGACTCAATTTCAAGCAAAAACACAAATTTTACTTCTTTAGATCTTAACCAAGGCTACCACCAAGTGAAAATAGCCGAAAAAGATGTCTATAAAACTGCGTTTTCTACGACTGAATGTCATTCATATGAATACGTAAGAGTACTTTTTGGACTTAAGACAAGTTCAAGCGCGCTTTGTAGACCCTTATTACACTTGTTAAGAGGATTAAAGAATATCATTCATTTTGTTGATGATGTCATATGCGTGGGAGAAAACGCTGAACAACACTTAGCAACATTAGCTAACGTGTTCGAGAAATTCAGACAGGGCAATTTAAAATTCCGGCCTGAAAAAGTAAATTTATTTCAACCTAAAATTAAATTTTTAGGAGTAGTGGTGACGCAAGGAGAGATATCCCCAGACCCAGATAGAATTAAATACTTCAGAAACCTCGAACCCCCCAGAACTATGAAGAGTTAAGAGGAATTTTTCGTCTTCCTGGCTACTCTGGAAAATTCGTGTGTAATCCCACCAAAGTTGCGAGGACCATCCCATGGATAGCTAAATAAAACTCCAAAGATGTTATATAGTCCCGGTAAGTTCAAACTTCCCTAGGTCATCTCAAAAAGGCACTCAGTTTGGAACCAATATTATCGCTGCCTGATTTTGAAAACGGACAATTCGTGGTCACAACCGATGCAAGTTCAAAGGGCATTGGCGCTATTCTTTCGCAAATAATCCCGGTAAAAAACCCTAATCCTCTAGAGGAAACGCCTAAACAAAAAAAAATTTAAGAAGTTATATGCTATTCGAGTAGAACCTTATCAAAAGGCGAAAGTAGTTATTCCGCCACAAACTTAGAATTATTATCTATAATCTACCACTTGGACAAATGTATACACTATTTAATTGGTAGAAAATTTATGCTACGATCAGACCATAAAAGCTTGCAGTACCTGCGCACATTCAAAAACCACGCGGGAAATCTAGATAGATGGATAAGAAAAAACAAAAACCTGGATTACGAATTTTAACATTTAAAAGGTAAACAAAATGCAGCTTGTGACTTTTTGAGTAGATATCCAGAAAATATACCGTCGGAAGCCGAGGAAAATGAAGTTAACGCTAACATAAACGTAAGAAAAACAAAGTCAAAGACACAGTAAAAGAAAATAAGGATATCTATTGTCCCTTGTCTTTAGAAAATATAAAAGGAAATCAAAAAAAGGACGAAATGTGTGTAGCACTTATTAAGTATTTTGTGAATGATGTTGCGTTACCAGATAAATTCAAAACTCTTAGAAAAGAGGTAGATAATTTTTACTATGATATTGAAGAAGAAATACTATGCAGAATTGTGACTGATGAGGCAAATAGAAACCAAACCTCAGTAATACCTGTATTACCCCAAAACTTAATAACACCTGCATTCGAATATTTTCATTCAGATATAGGTGGACATTTAGGAGTAGCAAAAACTTTCCATGAATTAAAACAATATTCTTACGTGCCTTCGGTAGTAACAAAACTTAAAGACTTTGTGAGTACATGACAAGCGTGTAACTTAAAAAAAAACCCCCAAGCATATTCTAATATTCCAATGGGAAGAGTCCTGGTAGCAAGATTCTCCTTCGATATTGTCTTATTTGATTTATATGGAACCAGTGGAGGCTTGCCTGTTTCCAACAGAGACCACACTTGTATTCTTTCAGTTATAGATCACTTTTCCGGATTTACTTTTGCAAAAGCATTAAAAAATCAAGGCGCTTACGCTACGAGTAAGGCGTTAGCGAAATTATTTTTAAAATTTGTTATCCCAAATAAGGTTTTAAGTGACAACGGAAGCAATTTTGTTTAAAAAGTAACTAAAGACATAATGAGTTTTCTTAACATAGAGAAATTGGTGACTTCCCCATATCACCCACAAGCTAATGGTAAAATAGAAAATAGGCATAAAATATTTTCGAATGTATTAAGCATTTATACAAAGACAACAGGAACGATTGGGATCAATTCTTACCTTAATTCACTAACATAATCAATACTGTTTACTCAGAAACAACCGACGAAAACTCTGTTTGTGCATTCTTAGTTTGTGAATTTAGGATCCCGTATGATGAGATTATTGAGTCCTAGCCTTATTAAAATAACTTAGAAGATTACAAACATTAATTCATAAATAGGATGAGAAAAACTTATAAAATAGTAAAACAAGAGTTGGAAAAATGTAAAATAAGTCAAGAGCTAAGAAACCTACCCAAAATCAAAGGGAATATAGATTTTAAGATAGGAGATTGCGTCTACCTAAAGAACGAGGCAAAGACGGAAGGCAAAAAACTTTCCAACAAATATTCTGGACCGTACAGAATAGTCAAAAAGTACGATAACGATTATACTTTTAAAGTAGTGAACCCTGATAATGGAAGAACTTACAGGGCACATGTTAGACGAATAAAAACAGCCAAATTTCCAGAAAGATGGGTACCGCGTCCCGCATCTACCGATTCGTCAGATGCAGAAAATGAGCCCCCTAAATCAAGATTGGCAGAGCTAAAACCCTTTAATTTCAAGCAAGACTATTTCGAGAATGAGAGTGATGAGGAAAACTTTGAAGATTTCTTAGCTTGGAGAAATCTAGTTAATTCCTAAGAGAAAATCACTAATACAAGAGAGACAAAAAACGCCAAAATACCCGGAAAGCTCATCACGGGATAGTACCTGGTAGTTTGTTTAGACAATATCATCGAATACTTATTTTGTCCGCTATAAACTGCTTACCTCTTATACTCCCAAAAGTTTCCCACATGACAAGGTTTCCCCAGCACAGCCAACAGAACGATCTCTGTCACTACAGGAAGAATTGAACAGAGCTTTAGAAACTTCGGGTATTACTGTAAAGAGAACTCCCAAAGATTCAATTAAAACAAATCTGCTAGAAGCTAAGGATTTAATAAATTTCCCAATAAAAAAGAGTCAAAGTACCTTGCCTAGGAATAAAACTCCCAAGGATGACCAGCAAGGACAATATCATGATATAACTGTGTCCAAGGTCAAGCCTAAACAATGGACTACATGGAGGGAAACACTGGTGCAAAGAATGCCCCACCCCCCAGAAGACATGGCATTCAAACGGTGGAGGAGCCCGTCAAAAACTTTTGATTCCTCTCAAAGCTCTCAAGAGTCTTTCAAATCTCCCGAGTTGAAAGCTCAAAGCGAGGACTTAGACAATAAACCTTCTACTTCCAGAGGAGTACAAATTTACGAAGGGAGGGCAGGTGATACTTCAAAAACGCAAAGCACCACCCCTAAAAGTTATAATGCGGATTAGTCGGAAACCAGTTCCGAGGAGTCTGATGGTGAATCAGACCATATAGTAGTTAAAGAAATAGAGAAATCAAAACCGACTTCAGCTGCTGCGCACGCGAAAGAAACAAAATTAAAAGGGCAAGAATTTTTGAAAAAACAATACAAAAAATTTGATCTCATTTCGCTAGCAAAACCTAAAAAGAAAAAACCACAAGAAGTCGAGGAGAAAGTAACGACACAGTCAGGCCGAACGGTTAAAAAACCTGACAGATGGAAATACCCCTAATTAATTTAAAGTCAAACGTTCTTGTCGTAGGGAGGTTGTGTCCGCGGTCATTGACGGGAAATTTCTTTTTATTATTCTTCGAAGGGGGTGGATTTCGAATCCCTTATAAAAATCAATTTGTAATCCACTATAATAAACTTAAAAGTATTCGAGTAAAAAAAATTTAACCAAGTCAATATTAATGAATATAAAATAATACAAGTGATATCAAAACATTGTTGATCAATGAGAAAGGCCCAAAGTAGGAAGCTCGTGATCGACTGACGACGAGAAGTGGTGTTCGACCACGTTTTGTGGGAAGTCTGGGGGGAGCTCGCCCTCAGGCAGCGTTTGGTTTGTTGGGGGCGTGCTCGTCCTCAGATTTTCTATGAAAAATCAACCCTCGTTCTAATAAAGGTTGATGTCATCAAAAACAAAAAATTACCAGTACAGAAGCGTCTAATTGTGAGCTGATCATGTTCATAATTATGAACATGGTCATGAAGTGTTCTAATTGTGAACATTTTCAGATCATGAAAATGGAATCAAAGCCTATCCGAAAGGCGATAATTGATACTGAGTTCATTACCATAACGAACGTGAAGGAAAACATTATATATTTGGCAGCTATGTAAGTAGTGGACGAACAAGAAATCAGATATATGCGACAGAATCGTATTTAACCTACAACCTTAAAGGGAACGCACTACACACTTGTAAGTATGGATTAGAACTCGTGAATATCCCAAAGTACCGTTTAGCTATAGGGGAAGTCAAAACAAAATATAGAAGAAGAAGCACAAAACCTCTCGACTGCTTACAATTATTGATAACACGCATACAAGAGAACTTCAATATCAAGTATTTCTATTCCAAGGGACCCACTCAAACAGACCTTTTACTTCTTGATAAATGCTGAACCCACAAAATTTACTACAATCTAAAAAAAAATCACAAAAGTTTCAAATATTAATTCATACATCATCCTTTAACTGAAATTCAATATTAAAAAAAATATTGACTCTACACTGAATCTGAATAATACAAATCCCTTGGTAGTACGTAATTCCTGAAACGTATGAAAATATACCAAAGAAAACGAGAAACCTGTCAATATAATATCATGAAAGTTAGGAGAAAATTCTAGACTCAAAACCACACATTAGTATTTATTTGTGTAATAAGTCAACCTCACAGATATAAATCATTTTGTCTTAGTGCGGATTGTAACTACATTAGGCCTACTAAAAAAAATATAGGATAATATTGTGATAATGGCCTGCTCGGTTACTTATTTGTGTGTTTCTTACTCGAGAAATATTATTTAAAATGTGGTTGTATGGCAATTATTAGCTAAACTTTGAAGATATATCTCAACCATTTAGAAACGCATATCCCAATCAGAACAAGGCTCGGGAGTCCTAGCTTTACGACCATAACCATTCTAATCCTAAAATATTCTTTCGGTTTTACGCTTACAAATCAGTTTTATTTGGCCAATACCACAAATTGGTTACATAATAAAAAAAAAACCTAAGTTACAAGTAAAAGTGCCTTTGAAAAGGAAATATAATATTAACAAAGTAGTAAACAAACGAACTTTGCGAAGATGGGTAAAATTAATGATAAATTAATTCTAGAAACAAACAATAAGATGAGGCTTCAGAATATCATCATAATCCTCGTTGTTCACGCAGTAGCCCAAGATATTGTAAAACATGGAGTAATATTCAAGCATGAAAATTTATTGCTAGCTAGCCATGACGCAAGGAAGATTTTTATGAAGTTGGACCCCAAACCTTTCGAAACCTTGTTCCAGCAAGAAACAAGACTAGAAAAAAACACGAGTGAACTCAAAAAATCAATATTTCAACTCCTTAGATCGAATAAAGGATTACAGGCCAGTAAAATAATGCATAGTAAAGATAATAAGAGTTTCCAATTTCAGTTGTCCCCAAACTAAAATCAAAATTCGTAATAGATGACTTTGATAAGAAAATAGCAGAAATTGACACAGCCCTTGGGACGAGCACCAAGGAAGACAGAAAGAAAATATCAGCGGATAATATTGAATACTTATCGAGAGACTTTATTGCAATGAAATCCACACAAAACCATAAATTACTGACTACAAGAAAAACAAAACCTTATGATGGAAATTACGCAATGATAAACGAACAACCACTACCCAATCTAAATGAGAAACCCGCCCAAAAAGTTTCAACTCATCAAGCCTTCTCAATATTATATAGACAAAGACTACAAGCCTTATTTGAATTATTTAATACAGAAATACAAAAATTAAAAAAAATACCAGGAAGACTTTTGAAGTATTCTTTCGAAGAAATAAATACCGTAGGTCTACAGGCCTAATTCCCATCATCGGAGAACTCGCCTCCAGCCGTTTTGGTTTGACAACGGAGGAAGACCTAAACACCCTGAGGGAAAATGTAAAAAAGTTGAAAAAAGCCATGAACGTAACATTACACGTTCAGAAGATACAAACCAATATAGCAAATTACCAGAGAGATAAAGTTGAAATGATATCTAAGAAAATCTCAAAAACCGTAAACGTAATGACTTATTTAAGGAACAAAGTGGACCGCGTGGTGACAGACGCGAGCCTTACCATGGTATCACTTGATACAATTACCATGTCATTTCTAAATCTGGCAACAGATGTTAGTAAGTTCGAGTTCACACTATTTGCCCTCGCGGGGGAAACTTTGTTTTACAACCCAGTAGATCCTTCTGATCTAAAAAGTAGGTTAGACGAAACGAAAATGCACCTTACGTTCGGTTTACATTTACCCATACAGCCAGAAGTATCAAATTTATTTCTTAACTATACCAAATTAAAAGTCCACATCACGGAAGTAAATGAACAGTTATTTGCAGTAGTAACAATTCCATTGATAAACCAACAATCCGTTTACGACTTGTACAAAATTTCGACCTTCCCTGCTAAAATAAAGAAGACAAATTCATTTATGACTATCACACCTGAAGCAGAGTATTTGCTGGGTTGATCAAGAAAGACAAAAATACGCCCTAGCCAATCCACAAGACTTAAAAGAGTGCGTATTATTCAAAACCATAGTATGCCAGCTTACCTTACCTATTTGTAATGTTAAATCTGGATCTTTTTTTTTGGATATATTTTTAAAGTACACAAAAAAGAAAGAAATAGCAGCTTCGAGCGAAGCTGTGTTAGGAAGTAATAAACAAGAAATATTCATACACCTTAGAAATGATCTTTGGTTATTTTCTGTTCCAAGAGAAACTGTTGGAACTTTGTCCTGCTATAATAATACAGAAAGAATAAATCCAAGTTACAGGACAGCATTAATGCTGCGAGGTGTGGGTACGGTAAACATTAAACATGGCTGTCGACTCGTAACTAAAGAGTCGACTATTTGAGCGACATTAATTACCACAATCACAAGTGTACTAAGTCCTAAAATAATAAAGTTTAAGGCAATTAACCTGTCGTAAGTTCTTTCCGATGTAAAAATTGAGGGAATAAAGACCTTGTTATGGTCTAAAACAGAAAATAATAAAGGGGCATGAAGGCTTACATAAATAAGAGAAGTGTTAGACACCCAAATCCCCCTATTTCAAAATGAAGACCAAAGATTAACGCACGTGGATAATAGATACAGATTATTTCTCAACCAATTTTTGGTGGAACATAATACTGACCGTATGTTTCGTATTTGCGATTTCCCTGCCCATGAGAATCTTATTGACTTTTAATTATGGAAAAATCCTGAGACTAAGAAGGCAAAACCCAAAGGAAGAACACGGGGAAACGGTTGAAATGCAGAAGTTAAACCCGGAACCCAATGAGAACTTCTAAGCCAAGAAAAAGGGAAGACATTAGAAAACGAGTGGGTATAGAGGTCACCACTCGTCCTTGCTATATCTTGTTCCCTCATTGTAAGTGTCGTTTACGTAAAACCGTGTGGCTACGACGCTGCAACATCCGTTTCTTAAACAGCACGGACGTGCGTGAACAATGAAGGCATGAAATATGTTGTAAACTGAGACCTCAAATTTAACAATGTAGAGTAACTTATGTTTAAAGGATTGTTTTAAATCTAAGGGAGAATTAAATAAGTGTTGAAGAATTAAATAAGTTTTGTATCGTCGTTTCCATTATCAAAACAAAATAGAAGAAATCTCTGTTTTAGATTTCCCAATGGGAATTGTATGTATCTGAAAAAAAAATGATAATAATTTAGTTTTATTGAAATCAATATTTTTGTAGTAATATTAGTGTATCGATTTAATATTGTCTTGTAGGGTAACATCCACCCTAAATTTCACCTAAGCGTATGGTTTATTATGCATTTAGATTACTTGATTTGAAAAAACGTGTGATTCGGCCTTGGTATTTTTATTACGGGGAGTGTATTGAAATATTGAAAAATGGTCTTTACAATACATTATCCAGTGCAGTTAAAACCTAGTAGAATCTATTTTCGTTAAACCACAAACAGCAAGAAAACCTCACCATAGACTCCAGGTAATTTTCATCCCAGCTCCGTTTACGAAAATTGTAGTTACCTTTTGATCGTTGTTTTGTCGATCACAAACTATATTATGTATTAGGTAATACTTTATTTGAACCTCAGTATCCAGTGCATTATCGAACTATTTAATCGCATAAATCCTGAGATCCCAATCGACCAGTACAGGATATAAGTTCATTAATATCACCCTCGATAATCATTATGGACCCATGTACCATACGATTGTATAGTTATGATATTTGATGATCTTAAAAATTATTTATGTGTCGCAGATTCACGCGTCGAATCCTTTTCGACCATTTCTTGGAATCCATCCTATCACCTCTATCAAATGCGAAAAGTTCTTATCTCTGTTATCCCATAAATGTTACGAGACAATTTCTGAAAAATGGACCTGGAAACCAACCATTTAATTACAGAAACCAAAATTAACCCGTGACTAGCCCCTCAGTGACAATATACCCCTCCCACAAGTTAAAGACAATATGTTGAAGGAGTTACTAAAGTTTGATGTCAACCCATTCCAAATCCAAACACCAATTCCCCTGTGATTAACCAAGGAATCACCGCAAAAGTTAATAGACACAAGCCAGGCACGAACAATTTTAAAAGAGAACTGAAAGCTCTAAGTCTAAAAACGAACAATTTTATACAAGAATTGCGTTCTCTTTATACTTTAAAATATCCCAAGAACGATATTATTACAAGAAAATCAACCCAATCCGGACTGTGTTGATAATAGATCAAGTCCCAAGTCTCAACAGTCTCAGTGTTCATGCCCTTAACGAAAAGGCACCTTATGAACTATCCAAAAAACAGCAGGTGAGAATAAAATCAAAATTCCATATAGCTGCACCTTGGAGAATCATTTCCCGATTTACTATTTAAGGAAGTATTTCGTCCAAGATGAACAAAACCATACTTGAACTATTCTATGAAAAAGCTATTGTAAGTGTTTTAATTTCTTTTGCATAAGACGAAAAGAGTGAACGACCATTTTTTATAACGGAAGGAGTGAGTACGTTAAAAGACATGAATGGCGATGAAATAGGTGTGAATTTGCATATGTTACATTTTAATAACTTCGATAACTTAAAAATTCGAATATCCTAGCATTAATATTACATAGAAAACGTTCCCAGTGAAAGTGTTCTAGTGTTTACCAGTGAACGTGGTAAACATAATGTTGTGTGTTTTAAATCGTTCTTATATGTAGTGTTAGATGTTCAGATAGAGTTATGTGTAGCGTTGTCGTAATATTCATTTAATTTAGCGTAGATAGGAAGCACAATTATCCTATAGTTAGCAAAGGATAAAAACTTGCTTGTAAAAGGTGAATTTTCAAAATAAAACTCATAGTAAAAGTAGAATAGCCTCAACCTTGTAATAAATGTAAAAGTCCTCAGTATTAGATGTAGAAAAAAAATCTTTAGTACAGTACCTAGCATAAAACTATCGATAATCTCAGTCCGGTTGATAAACTTTAGATAGGGATGTATAACAAAATAAGAAAAGTAATAGAGAAAATTTTTAGCACTCCTGATTAAGCTTATATAAAAGTATAAAATAAAACAATGTCAATTAGAATTACGTAGGACCAATAGTAAAAAAATCGCGAATATTTCAAAAACCCAAGAGCAAGCAAGTCCTAATGATGGGACGTCATTAAATAATGGTAAGGGTAATATGTACCGTGAGTAATATGTGATATATTTAAAATACAAAAAAATAAAATTCTTTCTTTCTAAAGATAATTCCGACATAAATTAAATTTCATCTAATTAAGTTCAAATCCCGTTTCCAAGAGTCTAAATTCTTAATCAGCAAAAAGAGAAACTGCGTTTTAGCCTCAGCCAAACAACGACACTATTTGGTTTTGAATTTCGCTAAGATGTTTCGTAATAAAAAAGTGCAATATAAAAAGTTTCTCGGTGGGTTTAAGTTACAAGAGCAGTATCAATCTTTAAATCATCGACAACATTTAAAAAAAATTAATGGATCAGCAGCTGAAATAATTCAGTCAGTTGTTAAACCTAATTAAAAGATAGCGGTCCGCTCAACTGGACTTGGACCACTCGTATAATAGCTCTCTGGGCACAGAAGCAGGAGTAATTTGATATAGTGAAGAAAAGTGTTTTTTCGAGGCATTCGTAGATCAGAATTATTATTATTAGCATTGAGTTGTCAGAACTATTATTGGACGTTCATTTTGTCAGAATTATCATTATGACGCGGTCATTGTAGAGATTTGGTCATTATTGTTATCTTATAGAGATTTGGTCATTATTATTATTATTGCCACTATTGTCGTCAGTTGAAGTGAAGCACTGTTGTACGTCTAAATATAAGTCTTAAATAAAACTATTGCTTTTCTACTTGTGTTCGTATTATGTATATGTCTGTATCGAATCGCACAGCAGGTAACTAGTTCTCAGGTCTCCATCGGTAACGCTCCCAGGAATCTGATTTCTACAAAACATTAGAGGTAATTGATTTCGAGATAACCTAAGGAAAAGAGGTTACATTTATATAGTTACACATTTTATTTTCTCTCTAAGATTGAGAGTAGCGTGGTCACCCATTTACTTTACTCCCTATTGCTGTGGCGCAGTCCTCGATGCCACAATCTTTAACGCCAAAAGTAGTACAACAATAGATTTGGAGGAGAGCCATAACAGTCTGAAGCCCTCAACGGCACGAGATAAGCTATAACAGCTCAGATGATGCGATCGTAAAATTCCCCGGCGGAACCTTTTGATTTTCTCATTATTTTTATAGCTTACTTAGTTTATCAAATAGCCTAAGAAAAATTTACCCGGCAGAGTTGCGGTGAGGAAAAAGTCAGATAATACAACTCCAACTGCTGCCAATGGTCCATCCTACGAAAACTGCATCCTACACAACCTGTTCAAACAAATTAATGTTTTCATTAATAAAACATTGGTGAGCACTAGCAATAATGTATCTAACTATGCTAGCTATACACAACTTATGATGATGACTCCAAAGGCTTATAAGGAGTCGAGAAGACAGTCATTGGGCTATGAATATCGAGCAGGTGTTGATACTGACAGTGATTTGACTACAGCAGTGACCCAGGAGTATCATTTAGTTGGAAAATTAAATCATGAAATATTCAATATATCCCAATGGTTACCACCCAATGTCAAGATTAACATAAAGTTGCAATTAGCTCCATCGAGTTTCATTTTGAGAAAAACACTTCCTGCAGCACCCGATGCAAATGTCATTATCACATCGGCAATTCTTCATGTTCGAAAACAACAGGTTATGAGCTCTGTTGCATTGGCAGTGGAAAAGATAAGAGCCAATGGCAACAACATTAAACTTCTCCCCCATATGATCATTAATCAACATCACATTGCCACCAGCGCTTACGGTAGTAACGATTCATCATTTATGAATGTGGAATTCACATCAAAACTTGCCGCCGCTTTTGTGAAGAGTGCGAGTGCCGTCTCATCTTGGACATCATCCCCCCATGTTTTCAATTTTTTTGGTCTATCTAGCCTTGTTTGCAATTTGAATGGAATTTCACTGTACACTCTATCATTTGATAAAAAATCCTACAGAACTCTGTATGATTTGACCATGGAATTCCTAGATCATGACTCGCAACTATTTGAAAATAGAATAACCGATTCAATGTTTTCAAAAAATCATGGTGTAATTGTTTTGGACCTGTCGGGACCCAGGATATGAGCATAGTACGAAAAGGGAATGTACACTTAGAGCGCACATTTGCCGATGCTTTGACTGAGAGTATCACGCTAATATCATTGAGTCAATTTGAAACCTATTGGGAAATCCCACCCGACGGCAGTGTTCTACTAGACCTAGCACCATGAACACAAACCAAATAATCAGCGTATTTAGTATGGATCCATACATGTCCCAATACAATTCCTATTGAATACCATCGGACTTCATTGAAAAAATTTCAAGTGTTAACAATACCCTAATCATTGTTAATATCAGTCCATCGACTTTGAAGACAGGCCATTGGCTGTGCATCTTTCAAACAGCGAAAAATATTGAATTTTTTGATCCTTTTGACCTATCATATAAATTCTACACTCCACACATCAGCAACTTTATTGAGAGCAGTGGGTAAACTATAATTCAAAATCAACGAAGAGTACAGGATTTAACGACTAAGACATGCGGCTTTCATGCCCTACTCTTTTTCAGATGTCGTGAGATGTCGTGGCTATACCTAAAAGCAGTTTCTCAACATTTACGGTGACTTTCCTCAATTGAATGACTTTCTAGTAGAAAATATGCTTACAAGCGTGTTTAATATTGATTTTAGTGCCCTACGAATAAAATATTCTAAAAATGTATGTGAAATTGTTTATTAATAAAAATAATGTATATACATGATAAAAACGACTTTTTTACTCTTTAGATTTTATCTTCAACCACGTATAGGTACTTGTCGAGAACAACTAATGCAGGTAGATTATCTGAATTCACGGTATACTGATCCTGATGTGCTGCAATGTCAGGGTCACATTTTCTATAGCAGAGTGCAACTTCACTCTTATCATATCTCTTTGTATAGTCAATGATACTATTCTCATTCATTTTGTAAAATTCGCATGTTTCAATTTGCTTATTTGAAGCAATGTCACAAACATTGTCAACAAGTGGCAAATCACATTCCGTCACAGCCAAATAAAAATCAGTGGGCTTATAATCATAGTAGCCATTGTCTTCACAGCGATGACGTAGAAACCAAATTCTTTTGTTATTCACACAGTGGATTTGAGTAACCTTCACCTCTTCCCTAAATAATTTTAGATCACGGCGATATCGAAATTTTACCACTAAACTAAAATTACAGTTACGACTCTTCCATATCATAAGCGAATATAAATTCTCTTACTGGTAAAGTTTATAGAAGTGACAATTCAAGAAGAATTAGCGTCTAGGTTAAGAGTAACAAACCCCTTCAAGACATGAATTACAACCTTTAATTTGTACAGCATATCCTCTATGCAATTTACACGGGTTGCATAATCTACACTTTTCATCATACTCATCAATCATTGTAAAATTCTCACATGATGACCAGCTGCCCAGTGTATACATGCATAGTGGACATGTATGGAACATTTTTCATGCGTTGAAACTCTCACCACCAAAATAAAACTGAGCTACTACCAACGAATTGAGTAGGATAGAGAGAGAGGAGTAAATCCTCCTTAAATTCGATTTTTCCCATGATAATAAAGTCTTAAATTTCTAAACTAGTGTTTAAAAACATATTCACAAAATCATTTTTCTGTGTCGTGGTCAATAAATCAATAAATTGGGTAAATACACTTGGACCACGACTTAAAAGCATTATGCAATAGTCTAATGACGGAGAATCAGTTTTATGTATATCGACAAGCATTCCCTGAGAAAATGTCTTCCTTTGAATAGATAACTCCAGAAAATCATCATCTAGAATCAAACGTTTTTCCATAAACACAAGAACACCATGATTCGCTCTTTCTCAAATCTATCCATTTTTTAGAGTCCTAACACTCTCACAACCAACTTCAGACTAACCAGGATTCTTTTTTTTCTACTCTAAAAAATATTTGCTAGCCTACTGTAGAGAGAAAAATATCTTCGATTTAGAAACAGTTTTATCTATCATAATTACAATAACAATAATCACTGTTTAAATTTGGGTTCATTAATATATTTCACTAGTGCATCTAAAGCTGCCTGAAATCGATTTGTATGAATAATACTCAGTTTTGCAGGAAAGCATAATTGCTACTCCAATATAAATTTGCTCAATGATATCACGTATCTTGCGTACATATAGTCCCATTCAAGGCTTAGTCTACATCCTCGTGTTATTTCCACAGCCACGTTTGGTACTCTTGTATCATTGCTGCTGCTACCTGCTCCACCATCAAGCTCCAATAGTGCAAATGTTCCACTCATTTTCTTTACTAATATCGTCTCAAATAAACTATTCTCTGAATTCAATTCTCTTACTAATATGAACTAAAATGAAAATCACTCCTTATATTGGAATCCATTTTGTAATCAAGTTATCGTATATGGAATAGTCTCCGTTCTTTCCGATTGGCCCCAAAAAATGGGTGTCGCCTCAGAAACCAATCTGGTTGCATTACACAATATCCCCCCCAGTTCCAAATATAACATGTTTGATCGCTTTATAGGTCCATAATATAAAGGGATTGGTTACTTTTTGCAATGTGCTCGTCAAACTGCACTGTATATTCATGCCTCAGGCGTAGGGTTTACAGACTGGTATATTTAGTCACGGTCCGGTCCAATAGGTGGAACGGTCCAGAATTTACAGACTGGTCTCTCAGTAGAAAAGGCTATATATAAAGGGGCTTGTTTTATTGTTTCCATCATTTTGAAGGGGGGGGGTGTAATAATAACAAATAATTAATCACTATTGATTATTAATCACGGTGTAAATAATTAATCACGAATTTCCACTATTGGTGGAAATTCGTAAAATTTCCACCAAATGACGTTATCCATTTGTGATAAACGACGTGACTCATTTGCGAGGACTGAAGGCCCGAACTTCCGCCAGAGTGAAGGGAAGGCCAATTGAAAGAGCTAAAGGCTTCATCGGTCCCCCTCCCCTCCCTCCTGATTGAAGTAATTTTTCAAACAAAGAAAAAACACATAAAATCAAAAGCTGAAACAACAAATAATTCGGGAGGTGGGGGTGGGACAGATTCGTTCGACTCGTAAAAACGTGACAAAAATGTCCAGGGCTATGGAGAATACTATTGGGGAAATGAAGCAAATATTTGCTCCCCTTCCCCCAAGATCAAGGCCGTATCCAGGCGAGGGCATACAGGATTTGAACCCCACATCGAAATTTTGTCCGACTCACAAAAGCGTAACAAAATCCAAAAAAAAAATTATTGGTGCGTTTTTTAGTTGTTTTTTTTGTAAAACCCCATCGGAAAAAAATAACCCACGCCAAACTAAAATCCTGAGCTTGTTCAAGGATAAAAAGATTGGCTCATCGAAAAAGAAATAACGAACTTCCCTCATTTAAAGATAATTTCCAAAGGGAATGAAGATAATATACGATTCTCATTGAAGATAATTCCTAGGCATCTTTTAAATTCTGGACCGTACCATCACAGACCTGGTTACAGACTGGTATAATATACGGTGTATATTTCTACTCAGGCGTAGGGTTCATATAGCAATATAGGTTACTACTGGTAACGTATTTAATATATGCTATGCTTTACCCCCATCCCCCTGATGTGCAAGTATATAGCCGAAATTTGTTTCTAAACTATTATATACTTGTTACTATTATATATACTTATAAATTTGTGTGGATATCCTGACGGTTAGATGTTATGACGTTTAGTGCTTGTGACAGTTAGTCTAAATGGTAGCCCCCCCCCCTCAGACTCTTTATTTAAGTGACAAAGTTGCTCATAAATGTGAACATTTAGGGGATATGAAAGGTAAAACTTAATTCAATGCCCTTAAGAAATCATGTTGACTTCTTTAGTTTCATTGTTCTGTAAAATTTATTTGTGTGCATAAAAAAACGAGCAAAAATTCATTAAAAAAATTTTTTTTTGTCTCGTAAGTAAAGAGTGAAGTTGAAATTTAACGACCCAAAATTATTGCTTCCAAGGGTATGTAATATTTACCAACAAAACTAGGAAAAGAAACTGGCTCGTGGTATTTTCCAATATCAGCCGATTTTCTAGGACTAGAACTTTACTGAAAGCTGTGAGTAGGGAAGGGGGTACCGGCGCAGAACGTACATAATTTATGCATGTTCTTATGGTTTTTCTCACTGAGTATTTTTTTTCATGGTTTTTCTCACTGTGGATATTTTTTCATGGTTTTTATCACTTTGGTGTTTTTTCATGGTTTTTCTCACTGTTGATAGATGTTTCTTGGATGTCAAAAAAAATTGCTGGATGTTTCTTTGATGACAACATATGTTCACATTAACAAGTTCTGAATTATTGATCCACTAACGAGAAAAGATCAAATGTATGTTTCTAAGCCAATCAGGGAGTCTGAAATATTAACAAGACAGGATTGCAGTGATTATAAGAAAAGGATTTTTGCTATAGTTTTTATTAGTGTGTGTGAGAATTAACGGGACTATGGTATTGATTCACTAAGTCTGGAGTTAGCAATGTGATAACATGAATGAACAAATTGAGTTACAAATATTCTTTTTTTGTGACTGTTCTATTTGTAAAGGTCATTCTCATGATTTTGAGTATTCTCATGAACGTACTACATTTTAAGACATAGAGGCAGGGATAGATGAGAATAATCTGGAGTAAATTAGGAGAAAAATCAAGCATGATATGGAGAGAAATTTATACCAATTGCAAATATAGCTCGCATAAAACAACGTTTGATATGACAGAAAAGACAGATCGAAAGAAGAGACAGAAAAAAGAGGGCTTTCTCTACAGAGATATCTCAAAACATAGTACAAAGGCCAACGATGAAAATCCGAATACAAATTTCTATACTGCAAGTTACAATAGTGAATATTAAAAAGAGTACGATTAACATGAAGGGAAAAATTCGACATCTAAAAGACAACATAAGTGGTTATTCTATGGAATCGATTTAAAACATCGAAAATCGGGCTGGAAGAGCTCTCATTTATTATTTAACGATAAATCTAATTATTGATATGCTTAATGAGTTTTATATCGTAATCATACAATAAATTTATTTGTACTATATTAATTTTCTCATACTAGATATGTATAGAATAAGGATACCAGCAGAGAGTTTCTGTACATGAATAGTTCAGTTTGATTAGATCACTCCTTAGAGTACTATAGTCCACAGAAAAGTTTTGTATCAATGATAAAAAAAAATCATTCTTCTAAATATTTTTATTCAATTGTCAAATCAATATTTATAATACTCTTTAAATATATGACCTCCTCCTCCTCCAATACCCCGTCCTCAACGGTAATATCTTCAATTCCAGGCGACGGCATTGTAACTATTTGAATGCTGTCATCATCATTATTGATTATTTCGATATTACTCAGAGGGGGCATATCAACATATAGGCGATCATCATCTTCGACACACAGTCTCCCTGAAGGTCCCCTCATCACCAAATCATCTGACGTATACGATAGTCCATCATCTGTATAACGAACTTCTACCACGTCGTCATCATCATCTGTACTATCAATCTCAGGTTTACACAAAAGAAGCTCCTCACTTTCCGTGAGCTCCCACTCTGTCCATATATCCTAAAAAGGTCGAGAACACTATGATTAAAAAAGCTCAGTGGAATGGTATGGTCTTTTTGAATATATTGAAGGGTGTTCTATAAATGTAATAAACAGGATTACTTAATATTTTTCATTATATCCATAATTTTCATGTCTAAAATTCATCAATTAGCCGGATATGGTTTTTTTTGTTTTTTTTTACATACGGGACGAGATTTAATGTCGTTGATAAAAACCTATATGAGATTTAATGTCTTTGGTAAAACCTGGAAAAAAAACATTCCAAGAACTAAGTTTTTCAAAGAAAAGTAAGGGGATGAGGTTGAACCTTGGAAAGAGCAGAGATAAAGATATGTCAAACTTAAAACTAACACAAATTACTGTGGATATATAAATGACAGCTAAAGCCATCAGAAGTTTTAATTCGTTATCATGTCAAATTAGAAGAAACAGTAAATACCACAAATAAAATTGGGGTCACCACCCTCTAAAACGCTGTAAAAGGGTGCATGGCTTATGCTACGGAAATAGCTTATTTTTCGATCCAAAGCTGGACTGTTTCTAACCAAAGTTTAACATTTGAGCAAGAGAAATGTATTTTCTATAATTTTCTTACAAAAAACAAGATTCTACGGCCAAAAACCATTATTAGTTAAGATTTTAACGAAATAGCATATTTTTCAATCCAAAACTGGACTTTTTCTAACCGAAGTTTAACATTTGAGCCAGAGAAATGTATTTTCCATTATTTTATTACATAAAACTATAGTTTACGGTCAAAACCTTTATTAGGTCAGATTTTACGGAAATAGATTATTTTTCGATCCAAAGCTGGACTTTTCTAACCAAAATTTCACATTTGAGCCAGGAAAATGTATTTTCTATAAACTTACTTCTAATGTTATATTTGTTAGAGTGGTAGAAACCTTTTTTCCCACAATGGATATTTTTCAGGTGAAAGTAAAGAGCTGCTACATTAAATCAAAGATTTGCAGAAATAAAGTCGAATAATTGTTTAAGCGTCAATTTTCTGTAAACATACTTCTATTGTTATATTTGATAGAGTGGCAGAAATTTTTTCCACAAAGAACATTTTTCAGGTGAAAGTAAAGAGCTGCTACATTAAATCAAAGATGTACAGAAATAAATTCGAATAATTGTTTAAGCGTAAATTTTCTGTAAAATTACTTCTAATGATATATTGGTTAGAGTAGCAGAAACCTTTTTTCCACAAAGAATTTTTTTCAGGTGAAAGTAAAGAGCTGCTACATTAAATCAAAGATGTACAGAAATAAAGTCGAATAATTGTTCTAGTGTAAATTTTCTGTAAACTTATTTCTAATGTTATATTGGTTAGAGTGGCAGAAACCTTTTTTCCACAAAGAATATTTTTCAGGTGAAAGTAAAGAGCTGCTACATTAAATAAAAGATTAAAAGAAATGAAATTAAATAATTGTTTAAGTGTCAACTTTCTGTAAACATACTTCGATTGTTGTATAGTAGAGAGTGGCACAAACCTTTTATCCACAAAGAACACTTTTCAAGGAAAAGTAAAGAGCTGCCAAATAAACTCCAGGATTTACTGAAATATAGTCAAATAATTGTTCAAGCGTAAATATCCTATAAAAGTACTTCTATTGTTATAATTTTTAGTGGCAGAAACCTTTTTTACACAAAGAATTTTTTCAGATGAGAGTAAAGAGCTGCTACATTAAATCAAAGATGTACAGAAATAAAGTCGAACAATTGTTCAAGCTTAATCTTTTTGTAAACTTACTTCTATTGTTAGATTTTTTAGAGTGGCAGAAAGATTTTTTCCACAAAGGATATGTTTCAAGTAAAAGGGAAAAATGGTAAGTAAGTATCAAACTCTTTCTGGAATTCGTCTCATGGATACACAATGCAACTATTTATTTTCATAAATTATGAAAAAAATTGTAAGTGAGTAGTTAACTCCATCTTGAATTCACCTCTTGGATGCACAATACAGAAACTTCATCCGAGAAATTATGAAAAAATTGTAAGTAAGTAACAAACTCTTTCTTTAATTCAGTAAAAGTAAAGAACTGCTACATCGAATCAAAGATATGCAGAAATAAATTTGAATAATTGTTCAAGCGTAAATTTTCTGTAAACTTATATCTAATTATATAAGTGTCTGAGTGGAAAAATGCTTTATCCACAAAGAATATTTTTCAACAAAAAAGTAAAGAGCTGCTAGATTAAATCAAAGATGTGCAGAAATAAAGTCGAATAATTGTTCAAGTGTAAATTTTCTGTAAACTTGTGTCTTATGATATATTTGTAAGAGTGGCAGAAATCTTTTTTTCCACAATGTATATTTTTCGACTAAAAGTAAAGAACTGCTACATTAAATCAAAGATTAGCAGAAATAAAGTCGAATAATTGTTTAAGCGTAAATTTTCTGTAAACGTATGTCTAACATTATATCTGTTAGAGGGAGAAAAACTTTTTTTCCAAAATTAACATTTTTCGAGTGAAAGTAAAGAACTACTTAATTAAATCAAAGATGTTAGGAAATAAATTCGAAGATTTTTTTAAGCTTCAATTTTAACTAAACTTACTTCTATTGTTATATTTGAGAGAGTGGCACAAATCTTTTCCACAAAGGACATTTTTCAGGTGAAAGTAAAGAGCTACTACATTAAATCAAAGATGTACAGAAATAAAGTCGAATAATTGTTCAAGCGTAAATTTTCTGTAAAATTACATCTATTGTTATAATTGTTAGTAACAGAAACCTTTTTTCCACAAAGAATTTTTTCAGGTGTGAGTAAATAGCTGCTACGTTAAGTAAATGATGTGCAGAAGTAATATCAAACACTTTTTAAAACGTAAATTTCTAGTAAACTTACCCCTATTTTTAAAATTTTTAGAGTAGAAAAAACCTTTTTTCCAAAAAGGATATTTTTCAAGTAAAAGTGAAAAATGGTAAGTAAGTATCAAACTCTTTCTTGAATTCGCCTCATGGATACACAATACAAATATTTATTTAAAGAAATTATGAAAAAATTGTAAGTAAGTAGCAAACTCCTTCTTGAATTCACCTCTTGGATGCACAATACAGAAATTTCATTCGAGAAAAAAAAATTGTAAGTAAGTAACAAACTATTTCTTGAATTCAGTAAAAGTAAAGAACTGCTACATTAAATCAAAGATATACAGAAATACACTCGAATAATTGTTCAAGCGTAAATTTTATGTAAACTATGAGATTATATTTTATACAATGTGGAGACTAACCTCCTGAAAAGCGGCCAGTATAGGTACAGTATGTCGAGAGAGATAGAGATCCCTGAAAAGCAGCCTGGGAACTGTAAAAAGCTTTTTACTCCTATGCTCCCTCTCTTAAAAAGTTGCAACGCACCGTTTACTTCATGTAATGTGGAATTCATATTTTCTTTACTTTTCTCTTGAGATGATATTGAGACCCCTGACATACTTCAGACGAGGTATCCCCCCGCCCGCTCTATAGTGAGAGATTATTTTCTTTCTTTTTTTCTTTTCTCTTTTTAAATGATATTCATATGGTATAATTATTATTTAACAATACTTATAAGCCTGTATTTGTTGCCACGAATTTAACTTCTTTTTTACACGTACTTCTTTTGTTCATTTAAACTTTAATGATACGCTGCCCTCCCCCCTTGAGAACGCAAAGATGTTTTATACATACTTGATAGGTTAAGTTAAACCATATTGATAGGTTGAAACCATAGGTTAGGTTAGGCCCTAACCTACCCTAACCTAACCTATGGTTTTGGTATTTCTATGTAATAATGTAGACGGTCACAAAAATACCTTTGAGGCTAGCTGTCAAAAAGTCTGCCTCAAACAGTTCGTGATAACGAACTGTAAGTAAGGAGCAACCCAGCTCAATAGTAACCGAAACTCTAAAATGGAATTTGATACCAATAGATACATCAAAAGAATTAGATTTGTATGCTGATTTCAAAATATATAAGTTGCATTAAGTTGCTTACGTCTCCGGAAAAAAAATCGGTAAAATTCCCCCTGAAAATTTCACCCTTGGAAACCCCCCTCCTCATGTAAAATTAATCCCTGTAGCAAAATCTTCCCATTCCGTCAAAAATGCAAAATTCCATATTTTTGCTGATATGAGCTTGAACCGCAAAAAATTAACCTTAAAAATGAATAAAACCCAGTATACATACTTCCCATTAATAAATATAACAATAGGTAAATTTGATATCGTAAGGACATTTCCCCAGGGGCTGTAGGTGGGTCATTTTATCTCTAGGGACATAGTTACTGGGCCTTTCAACTATGCCGAAGTAAAAAAAAGCTATGTCATAATTTGATTGGACGATTTTGGGAAAAAGTGGCGCGGAATGGGGGGGCCACGATTTTTGGGTTACTTAAAAAGGGTACTAGAACTTTCCATTTCCGTTAGAATCAGCCCTCTCTGGAAGTTTTAGGCCCACTGGATCGATACGATAACCTATGGAAAAAACATCAACAAAAATAAAATAAACAAGCATCCGTGATTTTTTTTTCTGGTCAAAAATGTAAAATTCCACATTTTTGCTGATATGAGCTTGAAACCGCAAAAAATAATAGAACGAGGCATTCATTTCAAGAAAAAGCCCTCGGATTTGCTATAACTGTTTCTTTGAGGGGTACTTTGAAGGTTATATGTAAATGAAAGAAGTCATATAGTTTGAATATGTTCTGTACTTCTAAATAACATTGGTTAATTTAATTATTGAGAGAGGGGTACCGTTGTTCTCATATATTATAGGGTGTTTGATTTTTTTACTTTAGTGTATATTGAAATGAATATCTCAAGTAAAGACACCGGTCCTTCAAGGGCAATAGTAAATATCCTGTAAGGTGCTGATGTAATTAATGTAAGTTTAAATTTATTTTTATTTTTCGTTATAGATTTTACTTTTACTTTCAGAACTCCATAATGAAATCCAAACCCCTGTATGATTGGGTATATTAATTTGAAACTTTCAGGAAATGTTAAGGAATTCGTTAAGAAAAAAAAAAAAAAAAAAAAAAAACGAAACAAAAAGAAGAACACAAGTTTCGCATTATTTGTATAAAATGTTTAGGGGGAGGAGTATGGTAATCAAGTATGTATAAGACATCTTTGCGGTCTCAAGGGGGGAGGGCAGCGTATCATTAAAGTTTAAATGATCAAAAGAAATACGTGTAAAAAAGAAGTTAAATTCATGGCAACAAATGAAGGCCTATAATTATTACTAAATAATAATTATACCGTATAAATATCATTTACAAAAAGAAATGAAAAAAGAAAGAAAATAATCTCTCACTGTAGAGCGGAGGGGATACCTCTTCTGAAGTATGTCAGGGTTCTCAATATCATCTCATGAGAAAAATAAAAAAATAGGAATTCCTAATTACATGAAGTAAACGGTGCGTTGCAACTTTTTGAGAGAGGGAGCATAGGAGTAAAAAGCTTTTTACAGTTCCCAGGCTGCTTTTCAGGGATCTCTTTCTCTCTCGGCATACTGTACCTATACTGGCTGCTTTTCAGGAGGTTAGTCTCCACATTGTATAAAATATAATCTCATAGTTTACAGAAAATTTACGCTTGAACAATTATTCGAGTGTATTTCTGTATATCTTTGATTTAATGTAGCAGTTCTTTATTTTTACTGAATTCAAGAAAGAGTTTGTTACTTACTAACAATTTTTTCATAATTTCTCGGATGAAATTTCTGTATTGTGCATCCAAGAGGTGAATTCAAGAAGGAGTTAACTACTTACTTACAATTTTTTCATAATTTCGTTAATGAAATAGTTCTATTGTGTATCCATGAGGCGAATTCAAGAAAGAGTTTGATACTAACTTACCATTTTTCACTTTTACTTGAAAAATATCCTTTGTGGAAAAAAGCTTTCTGCCACTCTAACCAATTTAACAATAGAAGTAAGTTTACTGGAAGTTTACGTTTGAACAATTATTTGACTTTATTTCTGCACATCTTTGATCTAATGTAGCAGCTATTTACTTATACTTGAAAAAATTCTTCGTGTAAAAAAGGTTTCTGCTACTAACAAATATAACAATAGAAGTAAGTTTACAGGATATTTACGCTTGAACAATTATTCGACTTTATTTCTGTACATCTTTGATTTAATGTAGCAGCTCTTTACTTTCACCTGAAAAATGTCCTTTGTGGAAAAAAGGTTTCTGCCACTCTCACAAATATAATAATAAAAGTATGTTTACAGAGACTTTACGCTTAAACAATTTTTCGACTTTATTTCTGTATATCTTTGATTTAATGTAGCAGCTCTTTACTTTTAGTTGAAAAATGTCCTTTGTGGAAAAAAAAGTTTCTGCCACTCTTACAAATATAATATTAGACATACATTTACAGAATATTTACACTTGAACAATTATTCAACTTTATTTCTGCAAATCGTTGATTAAATGTGCAGCTCTTTAGTTTTTCGAAAAATATACAATGTGGAAAAAGGTTTTTGTTACACTTTCAAATTTATCATTAGAAATAAGTCTACTGAAAGTTTACGCTAAAAGAATTACTCGACTTTAGTTCTGCTTATCTAAGATTAAGTGTAGCAGCTTTTTAGTCTTTAGTTGAAAAATATCGATTGTGGAAAAACGTTTCTGTCAAAAAAACAAATTTATCATAAGATATAAGTTTACTGAAAGTTTAGGCTTGAAGAATTATTCGAATTTAGTTCTGCATATCTTTGATTCGATGTAGCAGCTCTTTATTTTTACTGAATTCAAGAAAGAGTTTGTTACTTACTTACAATTTTTTTTTCTCGGATGAAGTTTCTGTATTGTGCATCCAAGAGGTGAATTCAAGATGGAGTTAGCTACTCACTTACAATTTTTTTCATAATTTCTGTAAAGAAATATCTGTATTGTGTATCCATGAGGCGAATTCAAGAAAGAGTTTGATACTTACTTACCATTTTTCCCTTTCACCTGAAACATATCCTTTGTGGAAAAAAGGCTTATGTCACTCTAACAAATATAACAATAGAAGTATGTTTACAGAAAATTTACGCTTAAACAATTATTCGACTTTATTTCTGCAAATCTTTGATTTAATGTAGCAGCTCTTTACTTTCACCTGAAAAATATCCTTTGTGGGAAAAAGGTTTCTGCCACTCTAAACAATACAACAATAGAAGTAAGTTTACAGAAAATTTACGCTAAAACAATTATTTGACTTTATTTCTGTACATCTTTTATTTAATGTAGCAGCTCTTTACTTACATCTGAAAAAATTCTTTGTGTAAAAAAGGTTTCTGCCACTAACAAATATAACAATAGATGTAAATTTACAGAAAATTTACCCTTGAACGATTATTTGCCTTTATTTCAGTACATCCTTCAGTTTATATAGCAGCTCTTAAATTTTCCTTGAAAAATGTTCTTTGTGGGAAAAATGTTTCTGCCACTCTAACAAATATATCATTAGAAGTAAGTTTACAGAAAATTTACGCTTGAACAAGTATTTGAATTTATTTCTGTACATCTTTGATTTAATGTAGCAGCCCTTTACTTTCACCTGAAAAATGTCCATTGTGGAAAAAAGGTTTCTACCACTCTAACAAATATAACATTAGAAGTAAGTTTACGGAAAATAAATTTCTCTGGCTCAAATGTGGAAATTTGGTTAGAAAAAAGTCCAGTTTTGGTTCGAAAAATAAACTATTTCCGTAAAATCTGAACTAATAAAGGTTTTTGACCGTAAACACTAGTTTTTTGTAAGAATATAATGGAAAGTACATTTTTCTGGCTCAAATGTGAAACTTTGGTTATAAAAAGTCCAGCTTTGGATCAAAAAATATGTTATGTACCCTTTTACAGCGTTTTAGAGGGTGGTGACCCCAATTTTATTTGTGGTATTTACTGTTTCTTTAAATTTTACATGATAACGAATTAAAACTTCTGATGGCTTTAGCTGTCATTTATATATCCATAGTAATTTGTGTTAGTTTTAAGTTTAACATATCTTTATTTCTGCTCTTTCCAAGGTTCAATCTCACTCCTTAATTTTCTTTGAAAAACTTAGTTCTTGGAATGGTTTTTTCCAGGTTTTACCAAAGACATTAAATCTCATACAGGACTTTATCAGGGACATTAAATCTCGCCCGTATGTAAACAAAATATAAAAAAAAACATATCCGGCTAATTGATGAATTTTAGACATAAAAATTATGGATATAATGAAAAATATTAAGTAATCCTGTTTATTACATTTATAGAATACCCTTCAATAAATTCAAAAAGACCATACCATTCCACTGAGCTTTTTTAATCATAGTGCTCTTGACCTTTTTAGGATATATGGATCGAGTGGGAGCTCACGGAAAGTGAGGAGCTTCTTTTATGTAAACCTGAGATTGATAGTACAGATGATGATGACGACGTGGTAGAAGTCCATTATACAGATGATGGACTATCGTATACGTCAGATGATTTGGTGATGAGGGGACCTTCAGTGAGACTGTGTTTCAAAGATGATGATCGCCTATATGTTGATATGCCCTCTCTGAGTATTATCGAAATAATCAATAATGATGATGACAGCATTCAAATACTTACAATACCGTCGCCTGAAATTGAAGTTATTACCGTTGAGGACGGGGTAGTGGAGGAGGAGGAGGTCATATATTTAAAGAGTATTGTAAATATTGATTTGACAATTGAATAAAAATATTTAGAAGAATGATTTTTTTTATCAATGATAAAAAACTTGGCTGTGGACTATAGTACTCTAAGGACTGATATAATCAAACTGAACTATTCATGTACAGAAGTCTCTGCTGGTATCCTTATTCTATACATATCTAGTATGAGAAAATTAATATGGTACTAATAAATTTATTGTATGAATACGATATAAAACTCATTAAGCATATCAATAATTGGATTTATCGTTAAAAGAGATATGAGAGCTCTTCCATCCCGGTTTTCGATGTTCACTATGCACATTTTTCTTTGGGTTTTCATCACTGTCTTTTATACTATATTTTGAGATATCTCTATAGAGAAAGCCCTCTTTTCTCTGTCTCTTCTTTCGATTTTCCTTTTCTGTCGTATCAAACCTTGTTTTATGCGAGCTTACTTGCAATAGGTATAAATTTCTCTCCATATCATGTTTGATTTTTCTCCTCATTTCCTCCAGATTCTTCTCATTTATCCCTGCCTCTATGCTGTCTAAACATGCAGTAGGTTCATGAGAATACTCAAAATCATGAGAATACCTTTACATATAGAACAGTCACAAAAAAAGGATATTTGTAACTCAATTTGTTCATTCATGTTATCACATTGCTAACTCCAGACTTAGTGAATCAATACCATAGTCCCGTTAATTCTCACACTCACTAATAACAACTATAGCAAAAATCCTTTCCTTATATTCACTGTAATCCTGTCCCGTTAATATTTCCGACTCCCTGATTGGCTTAGAAAGAGACACGTGATCGTTAGCGGATCGATAATCCAGCAATTGTTGATGTGAACTTATGTTGACATCCAAAGAAACATCCAGCAATTTTTGTTGACATCCAAGAAACATCCATCAACAGTGAGAAAAACCATGAAAAAACATCAAAGTGAGAAAAACCATGAAAAAACATCAAAGTGAGAAAAACCATGAAAAAACATCCTCAGTGAGAAAAACCATAAAAACATGCATAAATTATGTATGTTCCGCGCTGGTACCCCCTTCCCTACTGCTGAGTTTACTTGAGTTTTTTTTTTACAGAATTGTATGCTAAAAGTTATCGATATCATGGTCACTGAAAGACTACAGGGAAACTTATCAATTAATCTTTGTTTTGTGCAGGCTAGTCCTAGAATTTTCTCCTCGTCCTGTTTTTGGGTTCGGTTTTGTGTTTTCAGTAAAGCACTAGTTTTTAGAGTTCTATAGATATTTGAAAATGTCAGGAGTCAGTTTATGTGAGCTAGTTTTATAGATATATCTTGAGTAATCAAATCGGTGAATAAATCATTTTTCTCGTTTTAAGTTTCAATTTCGCTCTTTACTTCCGTAAGAAAACTTTGTTGTTTTTAATTATTGCTTAAAAGAACTAGTGACTCCGATGACATGAAATATGACGGCTTAAACCAAACAAAAGTTCCAAAATATGTATTTGCTTGGTAGTAACATAGGGCAGTCGAGCTAAGAAACGCAAATCGGATGGAATGTTAGGTGTTAAAAGTGCTGGTATATTTTTTTATCTTGTTTCATATCAACAAAAACCTAATTGTAAAAAATAGGTACCTGCAGAAATGAGTAGTACACCATACTTCGAAAACTTTGTTTTTTGGAACTGAGCTTGATATGCAGTATATCCACCACATAGAACTACACCTCCTCCACTAATAAGTCTACAACCCCAGCAGTCGTCATCAGAAGTCATGTCAAATATAGTGCATACCTGAAAATCGATAATACTGACTACGGGGTTCGAGTATTGCTTCTGGGAATAAAAAAGAAGAGATGGATATTGGGGTCTTTCTCATAAAAGATTTTTGTCGAGCTCCACGACTAAGTAGCACACAGTATTGGAATGTTATTATCCATAACCCAATTAGATGCAAGGAAAAGCGGTGGCACAAACGAAATAGCTTAAAATTAAGATGAAAGAGCAAAGTAATCTTGAACAGAGTACGAAGCAGTCAAAGGAAACGATGAAATAGTAAGTGCAACGCAATGGGATGCAGGGCCGGATCTAGGAGGTGGGTAAGAGCCCGCGGGAAGCAAAACAAGCGTCAATTTTAAAAATTTTGGACAAAAATTTTAATATTTACAGTATTAATTGTGTGGCAGGGGGCGGCAAAGTCTACATCCCCCCCCCTGAGAAAAAAACAAACTCTGGTTCTAATGGGATGAATACTTCACGACAATAAATAAAGAAAAGGAGTCATTTCTCCTCAATGACTCTCTAAAAGATCACTAATCACATTGAAAAAAGCAAAAACAAAAAAAACTTAAGGCTGAGCTGATAAAAAAAAACTCAAAGCTGAGCTGATTAAAAAAAAAAAAAAAAAAAAACAACTAATCACATTAAAAAAAAACTCAAAGCTAAAGCACAGTTTAGATGAGCCAAATTATATATCTATAAATCGCAAAGTTTTTTAGGTTGAACCTCTGCTTCTTACTAAGCAATACTATCTACAGCCCGCGAAATGTGGCTTTAAGAAGTTTCACTTCTTCGTTATAGCTCATCCAAATTTAGGGTGGATTGTGCTATTTTGCCAAAGTACATGTGGCGATCCCTCTGTCCAATTCGATAGCTCCGCTATATTGATACTTATGAACCCTTATTTGTTTTTGATTGAAACCCACAGAGAGAATATTATCCAAAAATAGTGGAAGTCCAAAACTGGTTACCTGCATGAAAATTATTAATTAGTAATTGTGCAATGCCTGTTGCTTAAAACAATCAGGCAAAAAGAAGGAAGGTCAGATAGTCCTTGAGGGCAAAAGTTGCGGTTGATTCAATTGGAAACAAAATTATGCGGCTAGTTCAGCACGTAGGCTTCAGATAAAATTAGACTGAGATCAAAATAAATCGGAAGGCATTTCCGTTTCTAGTTGGGTGGCCTACGTGAGCTATATGCGATCTTCCATTTACAGTATAGCGTGATAACGCATCTGTATCATCATCACGACTATTAATAGGTAAGCAATTTACGCAGCGCTTTAAATTGTGTAAAAATCAATATGTAAACAAGATGTGTGCATGATTGGCAAGAGACAAGGGGTCTTCTAGTTTCTTGGGAATATGTACAAATGTGAAAAAGCGTGTCAAGAATCCATGGCACTTGTCTGAATTTACCACTGAAAGATATATTTATCATGAAAATGTTATTTTTTTTAACTTGCGAGACAAGTTCTAACATGATATAGTGTTTTGAGAATTGCAAAAGGTTCACTAGTTGATGCAAGACATGCACGGTTATTCGGAATATTCAGCAAAAGCTTTTTTTTCGAAGGGGCTTTACGATAAATATACATTGGTAAATTTGTTACAAGTTCACTAGCTATCTTCAGAATCCAGAAATCAAGTGACTCTTTAAATTCCAGGCTTTTAGTCCCAAGCAGAAAATGGTAGCAGACACACTATAGTATTGCGGGAATGCATGTTTAATCAATCGTAGGTAATAGGGATGGTATGCAGAAAGTCGACTCTTGTTGATAAAAGTACATCAGAAACTCTTAAAAAAACATGTAGCGACTAACATAGACCTACATGCTTGTACAATGCTTCTATTTAACAGAAAGTCAGGAACTTTAAGCAAAACATCAGTTGTAGTCCGGTTTGCCACTCCTAGTGATTGATCACTATTTTTAGTGTTTTTTTTATATTGTCAAAAAAAAATTCCCTAAATCAGCACATAAATCACTAGATTATTTTAAAAAAATCACTAAATCAACCAAAAAATACTAAAACCTAGTGATTTTGTTTCCACTGGGTGGCAACCCTGGTTGTAGTGAAGCATGTCACAGTAGAACGGTCTGACAGATACAGAAGTAACTCGTATGAATGTTACATACATTACAGGAACAAATATGGTATTCCTAATAGGGGACTTAAATACCAAGGTTGCCACAAATATTTTGTCTCACTTTTTATTGCCATGGCCTGGTACGAAGCTTTAGAAATTTTAACGACCCACCTCATGATAAACAAAAACATTTATTTACGAAAAAATCAATTTAGTTTTGTGTTTGCTTCTTATTTCATGCTGAAAATTTTCAAGATAGCTGTATAAGAAAAATATGAGTAACTAGATATAAAAGATTAACGATTATATTCTTTTGAAACTTTATAAAATGAAGGGAACTTTGTCTTTTCCTTCGTTTTTTCCCAGTGAAGAAAAATCAGACGATAAACACAGATGCCGTTCGGGAAGGCACATAAGACGTAGAAAAATATTTAATCCATAGAATTGAGGCGAAGCACCCAGGAAGAATCCCAACACCCAAAATCTGAGTCTTGAAATCGAAATCAACACCAGGATTTCCTCTGGTCAAAGTGTACGACACTAAATATCACCAAATCTTCCAGAAATTTGCATTCATTTGCTTAACTGAGACTCTGGACTTGGCCAAAAGCTGAAAGCATATTATTATTTTTTTTTTTTTTTTTTTTTGCATTACAAACTGGACATAAAATTGGTCAGGGATTAGTATTAATTGATTTTTTTGTTTGTTATCTCTGTTTGTCCATAATGTTGTCTGCAAAATCACAATTTGGGATCAAATCGGACAAAAATGCTTTCGCAAAACAATTTTGAGATTGCCAATCAGTTTAGACTTATTAAAAAGCGAATTCTTAACCTCCCATCTTCAGAGGCCATACTGTCGTACGGTGATCATTTGTTCCTAAAAATGCATTCGGTCAATACAAAATGAAAATACGTTAGAACGTGCATTCGGCTATCTTGTAGGGCAACAGTTACGCACCAGATATTGGGGGTGGTTCTTTGGATCTTTTTGTGGACGTAGGGGTAACTAAAGCCTCAAAAAATGTATTTTTATGCTCAAATTTAAAAATTTCCATGACTTGTCCTCGGGTAAAATATCTGGAGGATATTTTACCCCCTGAGCTCAAGCATATATCCATGAAAAAGGAATAAGTCGACCCCTCCAATAATGGACATTTCTATATAAATCAACCAGATCACGACACCGAATGCACCAATATCTTATTTTACGCTTATTATCATGGACACTACTAGTCAAAAAGATAAAACATTGTATTAGCATGGTTGTAGCGATAAATCAAACCTAGTAAAGAGCGAACCATGGCCCATAGTAGCTGAAAGTTTCGATACAAGTTTTGAATTTAATTGTCTAGCGAGAAAAAAAACATAATTTGAAGCTGACTTTGGAATAATAAATATTATTTCGATTATTCATAATAGTAAAAACTTATTGCGAAAACAAATTAATGAAAATTTCGAAAAGAGCCTGCAAACCCTTGAAAAAGACATCGGATCAAAATGATAAGTGCAATATTAGAAGCGGCATAGTTGAAAAGTGTATACGGGTGTGAATTACAGCCCTCTCCCCTCCCTCCATTAAACAACATGAAAAATCACTTTTTTGCATGGATAGCACTGATGTTTCCCTTTTTTTCCGTTTTTTTTCGAGGGGAGATCATAGGGGATCTTATCGAACTATTAGTCATAAAATAATAGAAATCACAATATCTAGTACCCTTTTCAAGTAACAAAAGAGATCAGTGCCTCACTAAAGTCAGAGTTCTGTCATTGTGTGCCAAAAAAAAAGAATTTGGCCAAAGAAGGCCAAATTACCAAGAATTGCATATTCTAAGACGACCAAGGGATTTTTCATGATCTAAAACCCATAAAAGGAGGTTTCAAGTCCACCCTCTTGAAAAAGGGATCTGCTGTTATAGGGTGATCAAGCTCTACAATAAGATATCAATGCTGCAGTGCATCCCATGCAGTGGCGGATCCAGAGGGGGGCGGGCTCCCCCCTAGAGTAGTCTAAAGTAGTATAATCTACTTGATTAACTCAAGTTTCCGTTAATTAAACCTTTCTCCTAACGCAAGCTTATCGGATCAACCTATTTTACGCCCCCCCCCCCTAGAAAAATTTTCTCGGATCAACCTATTTTGCGCCCCCCCCCCCTAAAAAAATCATGGATCCACCCCTGATCCTATGTTTAATCATAAATTGTCAGATAATAATGACATGAATGCTGCAGTGATTAGTTCACAGAACATTATTTTTTGGGCAAAGAGTGTTAGAATACTGCGAAAGCAAATTCTAAGATTATCAATCGATTTGTCATGGCCTGAAACCCTCAACTGGAGGTTTTGAGCCTCTTCCCATCTTAAAAATCAGGAAATGAGGCTTTTTGCTGTAACATGTTACCATCAATTTGAAATTAAAAGCACCTGAAGGTTGAAAGCCCTGAGCTTGAGTAGCCGGAGTTTGGAAAGGGATAACTAAACGGCTGTTCTAACTGTATCTAAATGAAGTATCAAACAGTTCTTGGTAAAAAGCATCTGAAAAATGTAGTTCTATTTTTAGGGCTACAATGAAAGACAGATTGAAATGGCTAGGATACGTTTTATGGATGGATGGTAACAGATTGTCTTTTTCAGCCATCCATCTGGGGCCAAACGAAAAGCAGGTCGTACTCGAATGGGTTGAGAAAAGGTCCCAGGGACGGATTCAAGGAGATTAGAACTTTGTGTTATAGGGTGAAACTGAAGCTTTGAATTGATAGGGGCAGAGGAGGAGCGTGCATAGCTGTGCTTTTAGTAGTAGGAGTAGTAGTATATAATCTGCACAGTCTTTTTTCTGCCATGACTAGCAGGCTACCGCAAGATTGTAGAGAGATGTTTAATGGCTCAATTAAAAACTATTGCCTCTTATAAATTCGTCTTAATAACTACATCATAAAGGGTCAAATGGCACAAATATGACACTTCTTAATGCAATTTAGGAGTGGAAGGGGTTGGAAACACGACGGCAGTACCATTGTATTCTCCATGGTCGAAAATCATAGATTGGAGGCCTACAATCCGCCTTCTTCTCTCCACTCCTTTCCCCACCAAGTAAGTGAAAACTAAAACATATTTTGAAAAAAGTTCCTAATGAAAGAAAACGTAATCCATTTGTTTACGTTTTTATGAAAATAAAATATCGATGTACATCAAGGCCGTACCCATAATTTTTTTGAAGGGGGTTTTACTCAAAGATTTTGTTTTGGGGGAGGGGGGGGGGTGACAAAACAACCTCAAAAACGCATACAAAATTTGTTTAAATCCATTTTTGTTACGTTTTTACGAGTCAAAAAAACTTTTCGGGGAGGGGGGGGTCAAACCCCCTAACCTCCCTTCTGGGTACGGCCTTGATGAACAGCACCACCTCGGATACTTTATTTACGTGACAAAGCTGCACGTATCTTGTGGGAAAGTTCAAGAGATGCAAACAATAAAACCTATATGTTTAATGTCCTATTTAAAAAAAAATGTGGACTCCTTTAATTTTACCGCCCAATCTAAAGAAAAATCTTTGACAATTGTATGGTAAACCTACTACCGCTCAAGTTGTTCATTCATTGAGGCATTATAGAACCGGTTTTGTTCGTTTAGTTTCTTTCAGCTTAGCGTGAGACAAGACAAAGAGAAGTGATAGAATAGTTGGAAAATATATAATTTGGGCTATATATTTGCACATTAGGGGGGGGGAGATATTTGGGCAGTGTGAAGTTAGAAAGTAATCCTTACTACATAATATACAGAATAATTGTACCTAACACATTAGGCATCCAGATTCGCTATGCTTTACCCCCCCCCCCCTAATGTGCAAATATATAGCCCAAATTTATTTCGAAAGTTTTACATTTTTATCTTACTTTGGTATATTTCATTAGGATTAAGCGTCAGATTAGAAGAATTTTAGGTAGTGGGTATATCATACAAGTACCACAACTTTTATTGTAGGATTTATTGTGTTTAAAAAAAAACGGAAAAAATACATTAACAAAAAAAGGTTTTTCTGGTGGAAAAAAGAGCAAAGTTGAAGCTTGAAATAAAAAAAAATTCACTTCGCAGGCTACGCCAAATGTATCTACAAAACTAGCTAAATAAACTAACTCGTGTTATTTTCCAATATTTGTAGTTCTAAAAACTAATGTTTTACTGAAAAGTGATCTTGCTTGACTTTTTTCGAGAATAATAATCGCATACTAAATGTTTTTGATATCATGGCACGTAAAGACTATTAAGTGCCTTATAAATTAGTATTCATTTTCTGCATGTTGCTTATGGAATTTTCTGCTCCAAACAGAACCTCTTTTTTTATGGATTGAATTTGTGTTTTCAGTACAGCACTAGTTTTCAGAATTCTACAGATACTGGAAATTATCACGAGTCAATTTATTCCAGCTAGTTTTTTAGGTGCATGTTGCGTAATCTCCAAAGCGACAATTTTTGTTTGTTTTAAGTTTCAGCTTCGTTCTTTGCTTCCGTATTAAAACTTTGTTTTTTCAATTAATTAGTCAAATAATAATCAGAAATGATAAACAATTCGAGCCCTCTCTCCCCTGGAAATAACCTATTTTATTGTGTAAAGCGAATGCTCCTAAATAAGCCCATTTTCTTGAACCACGACCAGGGTCTTGAAAAAGGTTGGCAGCCGCTGTGATATTTATAACACCCTGAAGTAAGAATTTTGTCACTACTTTTTAGTCTTTAGTTCAAGAAAAGGGGTATTCTGATCTTCTTTTACACGTAAAGGAAGAATTGCATAGGAGGCTGGAACTAAACATGTCGAATAAAATGTTGATGTGAACGCCATCTAAACTCATTTTCTAAATGTGACAGATTTGTCAGTTTTTTTTTCCAGTTTAGTTTCCAATTATAATGTGCTACATGGTTACGCAACAATCTTTTTAAAAGTGTCCTGGAAATAAGGCGAGTCATTTACTTACGTATTTGTGCGATAAAGGCTCTTCTAGGATATCCTTTCGCTAGTATTTTACTTGTACTAAACTTGTGGTTGATTTGGTGCTAAAATAGATGGCCTTGACTAGTCATTGAGAATAGTCTAGCCTAGTCTGTTCTTATGGAATGGCTAGGCCAATGAAATCGGCACTAGGTTACATACTAGTATATGCTTTACTGTAGTGTTGCGTCGTCACAGGTTTGCCCGCTACCCCATAAAATAAAATTTTGTGCAATCTTGCAACAGAATTCTTCTTCCGTACTAAACGCTTTAATAGCCTAAGATCCTTACTTCATTATGTTTTAGAAACTTTATTCACTGGATTTTTGGAGCTGCTTCAAGCATCAATGCATCCCAGTTCAAATTCTAATGCCCGGAAATTACCCTAGACTTTATCCAAAAGTTTGATGATTTTGTTAGTTGCCATAATTTTTTTGGTACTTCCCCATTATGTGGGCCTCTCTAAAAAGTCAAGTTTGGTTAATTATAATAAAATAAAATAAAATAGGATGAATATATTATATTTTATAAACAAATTTAGTCTATACATTTGCACATTAGGGGGTGGGGGGTAAAGCATAGCATATATTAAATACGTAACCTAACCTAACCTAGGTACCTCCCCCCCTAAACCCCAAAAAACTACAGTTTAATATCGTATACGCAATGAAAACCACGCTATCATTGCCTACTCTATAGCGGTTAACAAGTCAAAAACGGGCTTTATCATTGCCTACTCTACAGCAGTTAGCCCGAGAAGCCCGCATAATGGGAAAGTACCTTTTTTTGTATTTGTTTCTTAACAGCAGTTGGCTCATAATACTTAATAATGCCACTTTGAAAAAAAGTCAGCAAACTTTTGGATATAGCCTAGCTTAGGCATAAGTGCTGTAAAAATTTTAGATTAGGGACCTGTCTTGGTCTTGGAAAATAGTTTAATTGCCGCCATGAAATTTCCTTGAGAGGTCAAGTGGTAACAGCAATCATGCCTAATTGGGGGAGGGGTTAAGGAGGTATTCTCCCCCAGACTTTATAAATATATTTTGCCGGTAAGTGTATTCAATATTCCATTGCTGACCTAGGGACATAACAAGATGGACACACTACTTGATGCCTTTTCATGCTCTGTCCAAATATAATAACCAAACAGTTTCACTCGAACCCCCCCTCTGGCGCCCCAAATATATTCTTAGGATATTGTTCTGTACAAAAAAATTCTTACTTTATAATATGCAGTATACACAGCTACGAATTTCACTAATAGAGTTATGTATGTAATTACCTTGCCCCCCTTTTATTTTGTGAATTAGCGCAACTGGGTACCAGGAGCTTTGTTTTTGCCAAGCTTTAAATGGGAATATTTCTGCGGCTCCTTCTCGCTGGTCTCCTTTAGCCTACGGTTATATCTAGGAATTGTCTGAGGAGGAGGGGCAGGGGTCTAGTAGGCCTATGAGTAAGTATATGTTTTCTGTACATGATGAAGTATGAATTTTTTTTATTGTAGTGATTGTTCGGAAAAGTAATCTTGCACCAAATCATGGCACTTGTTTATTATATAATGATCATAGTAATGCCCCTTTATATAACTTTTTTGGAACCTCCCAGCCTCCGATATGAAATCATTGATGCCAGGATTCCCTGAAACACCAATTGAAAAAACTCGAAGGACAGGCCAAGCTGATGTTACGACCTAGAATTACGTTATGCCATTATTAAAATAGTTCTTTGCGAACCTTCTTCAATTTTCCTGGAAAATAAAGGATGTGACAGGTATACCCTTATCCCCTTAAAAATGCTGTATCTTCCTGGGATATTAGAGACAAGAATGTGTGATCGCTTATTTCTGGTTTTAAGGAATTGCAGAAACCTAGGTCAAAAGACTTATTATCATTTTTTAAGATATGAGTGCGGTGATTATGTTGGCTATTAGGAACAGGAGGACAATCCTCCATTAGATTTAATAAATAGAACTGTACGCGAAACACGGACACATTTCCTGGAAACGAAGAAATTCCTTTCGTCAAGGAATCCCCCCCCGTCAAGAGGACTCCTGGTTATGCTTTTAATGCCCGTGTCAGGCTATATCCTAGCATAGGAATTGGCAAGCGCGTATTTTTTTTCTGGCAAGTTGAAACTGGAATTATTAAAACAGTTCCGCCAAAAAAGCAGGAAAATCATGTTAAAAACCATTACAATCTTTAGATATTTGGAAGGAGGGGATTCTGTTTGAAAGCGTTCTTGTAGATTATGTATCTGGCAGTTGGGATGTATTTTTTTTTTCAGGTTTATCCCGCTGTTTAGGCATAGGCTGGTAAGCGTCTTGGGTAACCCCATAGTTTCCATTTTGTGTGGAAATATTTTATTGGAAAGAAATTGTAGTCTATTAAACTCCGTAAAAAACTGATGATTTGCTGTCGTAATACTAGATTCTTGAAACAATGTTTTTAACAAAATGATCAGTAAGGCTAGTTGTCTTACCACCAAGCAAATATTCTTGTTAGCTTAATCGCCATTTTATTACAAAATACTGAAAAATATCATATTGGCTGTATCTCTAAGACCCTACCCTAGCAGTCTATTACCATGGTTATTTTCCTTGCTTATGCCCGATTGGCATAAGATACGACACTATCAATCTCTCTTTATACCTAACTGGGCATAAATCTCTCATAATAGAAATAAAATTTTATTTTATGTACAATTAAAGTAATAATTTAAGCAAGATTCCAATCTTGCTTACTTATTACTTTAATTGTACATAAAATTCAGCCCAGCATTGACTGTCTCCGTCACATACAACCATGATTGATATCTCCCACTGTTTAGTGTTAGAATGTGCAACTAAAATGCCATTACTAACGCCTTCCCAACCCAAATAAGAATTAGAAGCTTCCAAAACCTTACTCATTCATCTCCCTATCTAAACAACCAAATCCTTCCAGGTTGAATAAATAAATTAGTGAAGTTCACGTTTCACAACCCTGGAGGAGTAGTTTCCCAAGTCCTAACGATTCCGGATCAGAACACATAAGCTCGTCAGTCAAAATTTCTTTACGTTAAAACTGAAGGAATTCAAATTTAGGTTACTTACTTTGCTTTTGACGGGAACTAGACGCTGCTCCGTCTCGCCCGGCATCCATAATTTCACCAACATAATTCTTCCATGAGATACGGTCATGTGCAACGGCTTCGACACGGTACAGCCAATTACTGTTCCAGAGCCGACCGAAGAGGCGGAAGCCTCAAAGCGGCTCAATGTCGTTTTTTATCACTGACCACCAATCTTTCTTCTGGCCTCCAGATCGGCGTTTCCAGTTTTCAAGCGGCTGTGCTTTAATATCGTACTTTGAGATACATCGGTAGTCTTAACGGCGTAGACAATGGCCCAGCCACACGAGCCGTCATCTCTTTACTATCTGGGAAGGCTCGTCGATTTTTCGCCCATGTAACCTTCCCTAACAGTAGCACGGCGCCTACCGGCGACGCCGTTTCATTTTGTGGAACACTTATATTTGGCATAATCATGGATGTTCTTGGGGTCCCCAACTTTTTGGGGACCCCAAGAACATCCAGCAAGTCCCCAACTTTTTGGGACCCTCTACGTGTTCGCCTACAACTCAATAATGGTGCCGTTTCCACCTCTCCGTCGCGATGAGGCCACACAGCAGGATTTCCAACTGGAATACTAGGAACAAAATTTCTACCCAACCTAACTTCCGAGGGCTTAGGAGAGGAATATAAAGTTAGGTATGTGTACATCAAACAGTTTGAGGTAATTAACCAAAGACCAATCCTTGCCAGTACAGTAGTAAACTGAAACCCTAAAAAACGAAATTTAGGAAACATAGATGTATTAAAAGAATTTGATTTTTATTGTAGTTCTAAATATACACAATTCACTAAGTTTAAAACGGACCTGAAAGTTATTATCATAAGAAAATTTGCGTAGTTTCATTGTTTTTATCAGGACTGATCTTATCGAACGAGTAGCCGTAGAATTTCGGAAGGGTCTCGTTCAGAGGAAAATACTGGGTTCTAGTGAATTTTACAGCTGCCAGATTTGGTCAGAGGGAAACTAGGCCCCTCCCATGCTCACCGCGGCCATGCTCACCATGCTCACAATTCACTAAGTTTAAAACGGACCTGAAAGTTATTAGCATAAGAAAATTTGCGTAGTTTAATTTTTTTTTATCAGGACTGATCTTATCGAACGAGTAGCCGTAGAATTCCGGAAGGGTCTCGTTCAGACGGAAATACTGGGTTCTAGTGAATTTTACAGCTGCCAGATTTGGTCAGAGGGAAACTAGGCCCCTCCCATGCTCACCGCGGCCAAAAAAGATACCGCGTAAAAATAGGAAACTAGGCCCCTCCCATGCTCACCGCGGCCAAAAAAGCTACCGCGTAAAAATTTCGAGATGGCTATTTAAATCAAAAATCTTTAATCATGAAGACAGCTTGTCTCCAAAGATAGTGCAGATGTAGCTCTAGGGGGGAAGAGCCCGAAGTTATGAAGAGCTACTTATATAAAGCTGGAAGGAAACGTAATCAGATTTTTGAATAAAAGTAAGTTTGTTACACGCACTTTAACCCCACATCGTCGGGATATTTTGATCAAGGTTATGTTCAGGCTTTTCCTAAGAATGTCGGAGACCATAACTTATGCTAATGACTCATTTCAAATGAAAAATTTACTCGGGAATAATCATTAGCAAAGTGAAAATGTTGTACCTTTTTGGAATTTGAATTGCAAAGAAATTGAAAATTCAAATATTCCAAGGACCTTCTCATATTGTGCAAATGAACAAATTATGCAGACGCCATATTTTAAGCCTATGAGCAGGGGCGAATCTCCAGCATTTTTATTGGGGGGCAAGAGGGGTCGATATTCAGATAGTCAAGGGGCATGGGATGTATAATTTTTTTTTCTTTGGCTTGGATCCCCCTCCCCCCCCCCCAACGGTGCCCCTGCCTATGAGCTAATTGGCCAATTTTAGAAGAAGCTTGAGCATATTGTAACATTTTAAATTAAACATTGAGCTCAAATGTAGTCCTACATGATTGACTTCCTCTTTGGTCTCCTCCTCCTTCCCATAGCCCCATAAAATTGTGGTCATTAGGGCTGTTGGAATCGAACCGATGAATATAGAAAATTGGAGAAGAGCTCTCTCGAAAGAAAATTGCAATTTTCTGCGTCGTTTTCATGAGTTGGACATGAGTGAGGGGTAACAAGGTCCATTCCTTCCATTTTTGGCTGGGTTTTCAGGGTGGCAAAACTTGATAGTTATTCAAATATGAAAAAATTAAATATACAAAACCATGATTCTTGGGGCAAACTCTCTAAAATAAACCCAATAAAATACTAAAAATAAATGGAAATGAAATTAAGGAGTATTATCTTTTCAAATGAAGGTAAAGAGCGACGGAAAAAAAAATTAAATCTAACAGAAGTTGTCCTGTATACAAGGGAGGTCGGTGCCCCATCTTCCCCACCACTCTTCGCGCTTCACGAAAAGTTTGACTTTCCCCCGCCAATACTTCAAAAACCAATGCTCTGATTCAAGAGGAATGTGGTAAAAACTTCCGTTTTTTCACAGTGTCTCGAGGAGGGGATTTTTTTTTTTCCGCATTTACTTAAACAATACAATTTACAGCTCAAGTACTTTGAATGGCAATTGGTAAATAAAAAACACGCAATTGTCAACCTGCTATAATTTTTGAACACTAAAATGCTTCTAATCAAGCTCTAGATAAACTGTACCGTTTAAAAGGTCTGTAAAAGCGATAAATGCGTAAACTATTTAGTCAATCATTTGGAGTTTCGCAAAATATATTGCACGCAAAATCAAGAGCAAAATTGGGCATATCAGTTTTCTTTTTTGTAAACAAACACAAAATTATTTTCAAACCCGATGAAACATAACGCAAGCGAGCGAAGCACGCGCAGCAACCCAAGGGAGGCGACAAAAGCTCGGAAAGTGGCGTATGTTTTTGTTTGTTACTGTTGTTTTTTTGCTTGGCGAAGAGGCGAGGGTAGCGTGTAGCGTGCTCAGCGAGCACGGAAGTGACAAAAACGTGCATTGGGGACTTTTTGGTTCTTAGCTGAATATCAGGGTGTAATCAGAAACAGGCCCTTAGGTTCTCGGGTATGGTGTATTTGAGGGTGCAGTCTTCAAAAAAATTACATAGCTGTTTGGTGTGATTCATGCAATCTTTCTTGTGGGAATAACTCTTAAGGGAAATTGTGAAACCGCAAGTATGCATTTAAGATTTTAGATATTAATCTTGAACGTTTCTTAATTGCAAATTTTGCTTAAATAATTAAGAAATGATGGCACTGTCAGAGCCCTTTGTTCCCAGCCTTATAGACTATGAAAAGGTTCTTGGCCCTGTACATAGAAAAGCTTTACTAAGGGCTATACAGGGTGTGCCGTATAAATATATTTATATCATCAAGGTATGCACGAGAGTAGAAGTGGCGCTGTACGTGGGTTAAAGAGGTGTGTCGAGGTGTATGCGTTCCACGGGTACTGGAACAACCGGCGTTCTGAGATTTGCACCAGGTGGTGGTAGCCTCTCATGGAAATTAGTCAAAAAATAGGGAAAGGAGGCAGTTACTTACTTATAATCCTGACCCCACTCAAGAATTTTGATCTCTAGGATCTGAGAAAAAACCGCTTTGTCTGTCTGCAGTAGGTTATAATTCGTTTAGTCTCATTGAGAAAAACTACGATGTCGGTATATTTTTATTAAAAATTTAGGTACTTTCCCATTATGTGGACACCTCTAAAAAGTCAAGTTTGGTTAATGATAATGAAATAAAACAAAATAGGATGAATATATAATAGTTTATAAACAAATTTAGGCTATATATTTTGCACATTAGGGGGGTGGGGGTAAAGCATTGCATATATTAAATACGTTACCTAACCTAACCTAGGTACCTTTTTCTCTCCCATAAACCCCGAAAAAACAACAGTTTAATTATTGTAAATTCAATGAGAAACCACGCTCTTCGATCAATTTAGATAACAATTACCCGCTTTACGAGTCTCCATCACTGTATTCATTCGACTGTCTAGCCGAGGTGTCCACATAATGGGAAAGTACCAATATTTAATATATAGAGGTGATTGGGTTAGGTATTTAACATAATGCGTTCTGGGCGGCCTGCTTTCCCTTATTTTCTTTCGTAGTTTCCATAATTTTGTTTCTAAAGTATTATATTTTCATCATATTTTGGTATTTTTCATTATGATTAATTTAACTTTTCTTCTTGAGTGGGGTCGGGATAATACATAAGTACCGGGACGCAAACTACATTTTTATCTACAATGAAAAATTACTTTGGTACTTGTTTAGAATGCAGTAAACACGCGAGAAAGACCCCACTGAAATCTCAAAGGTGCTATATGAAAAACAGGTTTTCGCTCCCTGGCGAGATATTGCTCACTCCGTGAAAAAGATTTAAACTTTAGTTTTTAGGGGTTGAAGGGGCAACACAAGTTACCTAGGTTAGGTTACGCATTTAATATAGGCAATGCCTTACCCCCCCCCCCCCCTAATGTGCAAATATATTGCTCAAATCTGTGTCTGAACTATTATATTTTTATCATACTTTGTTTTGTTTCATTAGCATTAACGAAACTTCACTTATCGCGTGTTTACTGGATGCTAAACAAGTACCATTACTTTTATATATTTTTTCCTTTAGTTTGGATGAAAAACTTTCCCGAGACCAGATATATCTTTCGAAGGAACGCAGGCTCTGAACGATTTTTCGAATTCGACAAGAGACCAGTTTTCATTTTAGCAAGAGTGTGTATGTGATAGAATGCAGTCTAATATAGGTTGTGTCCTTTGTGGAAACAGTCATCAATTGTTTCGGTGTGCAAGATGCAGAAACGTTCTGTATTGTTCAAAAGAACATCAAGAGCTGCACTGGCGAATCCATAAGCTGCAGTGCTATGATATAAATAGTGTTCCTGGTCTTTCTCTGTCCCCATCCGATATCGTGCTATCGCAAGAGGACCAGTCGAGTTGCGTGACGAAAATTCCTTTTCCCAAAGGCGGAGCTTTACTTGCAGAGGCGGGGCCTGCAATGTATCAGCAGTTTGCGTGGGATGAATCAGGCACTGAAAGGGAACAAAACAATGTGGATCAAACTCAAATAGAATCATTTGCAAATCTGCCTGACACAGGCCTACTGTCTGCTATTGATAGTTTTTTTAGTGGTGGCTGTTCAGATCAGAGTATGCCCATCCATGAACCAACACGGAAATCATACGACCCAGACAGTTTTATAAATTTAGGCCCTAGTTCAACACAACAAAGCCTTAATCCAACAAAAAACCTTACGGGGTTCGAGCACTATCTCGAAATGAGGCTAAATACGGCTGAGTGGATGTTAAAAGTGTGCCAATATGTTATTCGAGACTTAGATCGTTTTGGTATCTGTGTTATTGATAATTTCTTAGGCAAAGACCATGCTGAAGCTATTTTAGCAACAACAGAAGACTTGTATGATTCTGGTGTTTTTCGTGAGGGTGAAGTGGTCTCAAATAGATGGAGACAATCAACTAGAACTATTAGAGGTGACCAGATTACCTGGGTTGATGGTTCAGAAAGAGGTGCTGAAGCCATTGGATACCTTATGGCAATGGTTGATTCTGTGATTATGCACGCTAAAAGGATAAAAAATAATGGATCTCTCGGCAATCATATCATCCAAGGAAGAACTAAGGTAGGAACCTCTCTTATTGGTAAATATCTAGGTGGCACTATAATTTAGCAAAGATGAAAGTGAAAATGTCATTTGGTGCCCTTTTTTAATGCTCTTTCGTAATTCAACAATCGCTTCTGGTACTAGTTGCATCTTGACCCCTTAAAGGTATTTCATTTGTATAACCACACAAATAGGTTATCAACGCTAGTTAAGTTATTGAAAAGTGGTTAAAAGCATATCACTAGTTTATAAATAAGTTGTTCAAGAGCAGTATATTACAAAAATACTTATTTACAACAATTCAAACCTCCTTTATTATGCAACTCAAATATAAACCGTTTCCCTACCGTTTCAAGTTTTTCAATTGCCGTTGACAAAAATAGCACTGAATTTTGCGATTCAAAACTTTGCCGTCGACAATTCATGGTATATATTTCCCCATCAGGGGGAGGGGGGGGGGTGAAGTTTATGCTAAATTTGCAGTGGACCATATAATTTAGCTAGGATGAAAGTGAAACATCATTTGATGCTTTTTTTATGCTCTTTCATAATTCGTATAAAATACCTTCGGGCCCCTTTAAGGGCTCAAGATGCAATTATCCCCAGAAGCGATTATTGAATTATGAAAGAGCATAAAAAGGCAACAATTTTCACTGACATTTTCACTTTCATCTTAGCTAAATTATAGTGCCACCTAGAAATTTATTTAATGCTTATCAGACGGGGACAGATTCTCTGCCCCCGTTTTTATTGAACCCTACCTTGCCTAATTTATTCATTTCCGAAAATACCTCAGATTCGGCTGAGCTGAAATAAAAACAATTGTTATTTAAAATCTTTGGGGATCTCCCAGGGTCTGGTCTGAACACTTCACACATGTTGGAATAAATAATTAATGCTTGCTATTTTGTCGGACTAGCAATAGCTCTGCACAGAGTTTTTGGTTTGGCGGTGATGCGCGATTGGGGCTATTGAGAAGCAAACAAATTAAGAAAACAATTCTTACTTAATTATCTAAACAGAAAAATTGTGGTTAACACATTCTGAGGGCGACCCCCAATCCCTTTCATGTGGAAATATTAACCTAAATTTCGTATTTCCCATGTGCTATTCTAATTCTTGGTTTCCTTAGCGTTGATACAATTTAGGCTACAGGTACACGGGTGAAACAAGAGTGACGCATGGCAAAATGAATGGGCTATATATTTGCATATTAGGGGTGGGGTTGGGGTGAATTATAGTGGGAGTGCCCTCAAAATATGCTTACTACAATTTTTCTGCATGTTATGAAGTAAGAATAGTTTTCTTAACATGTTTCATTCTCAGTAGTCCCAGTTGCGCCCTAATACTGTTACAGTTCGTTTAATAAGGTAAGTTTCACAGAAGTTATCAATATTAACTGTCTTAAAGGCTTGTCTAGTTGTCTAGGCTATAACTTTAAACTTCGGCAAGACCGCATATTGCGGCTGATGGGGCAGAGGGGGGGGGGTGCTTCCGCTACAAGACCAAGCATAGGTGTAGATGTATGAGCAGTCCACCATATGAGGAGACATGTTAAGAAAACGATTCTTACTTCATATTCTGCACAATAATCCTAGTTAACATATTTTGCAGCGGGAGAGCCTTTATCTTCACTTCTTTCCTTGTTGTTCCAGTTTTCCTAAGAAATTCACGAATTTTCGTAGAGCCTATATATTAGCAGAGTATATACCCCCACCCCCCGAATGTGCAATTATATACCGAGAATTGTATTCTGAATCTCAATATAACCTTCATTTACATTGCAAAGGAACTTTACCTCCACCCCTAAATATATCCAAATCACTGCAGTGGCGGATCCAGAGGGGGTTTGGGCGAGGGCCTCCCCTAGCGTAGTCTAAAGTAGTGTAATTTGCTTAATTAACTCAAGTTTGCGTTAATTAAACTTGCTCTTAACACAAGTTTATCGGTTCAACATACTTTGCCCCCCCCCCCTAAATTTTTTTTTATCAACCTATTCCCCCCCCCCCTAAAATAAAATCCTGGATCCGCCCCTGAATCAGGGTGTATATTTTCATATCATGGGGGTGGGGGTAAAGTTCATTCGTGGTGCAAATGAAGGTTATATTTAGATTCAGAATGCAGTTCTGGGTATATATTTGCACATTGGGGGGGGGGGTATAAAGGTTCTCCCACTGCAAAATATATTAACTAGGATTATCGTGCATATTATGAAGTAAGAATTGTTTTCTTAACAAATCTCCTTATGTGGTAGGCTGCTCATACAGCTATATCTAAGCATATTAAACAATATTAAAACGTGCGAATTAATAATATGTTTTCATGGAAAACAGTTTTTTTCTAATAAAAATCTGGGTTAGGGTTTAATTGTTGTTTTGAAAAGTTGTTTTTGTTAAGGCAACTTTCTGGAATCCATCTATGAACCAAACTAGTGACCAGGAAGATGTTTCTAACTTCCCCATTTCCACCTCTGTCCTCCTCCAAGTTACTGAATTTTGATGTGCTGTCAATGAATTTTATGATAGTTGAAAACAATCTTCAAAAATGCATCCACAGCTCAAATATGGGTCTGGAGAGGTGCTCTCAATGTCATACCTCCACCTCCCTATTAACATTTGAAAGCTTTGAAAATTAGTTCTAATCTTAAGACAAAATCCAGATTTAGCTTAGAATTCAGCTCAAATCCAGGGATCACCTTGCCAAGACCTACAGTCCTAGAGAAGTAGATCGGGACTATAATCGCAAGCCCTAATTTGAACGTTATACCTATTCACAAAAGATGCGTTTACCTAGCAAAATAACTTACAAGGCCGTGAAAATCCTGACTAGAGATTGTTTCTGCCCTATTCTGCTCCTTGTTTCTGCCCTCTTCATAAAAAAATCTTGGTAGGTCCTCCATTGGGCATTGCACCACGCCCATGACACTGGAACTCTAATTCAGTCTTGCAATGTGAAATTCAACCCCAATTAAATATACTTAACTGTAATTGAAATAAGTTAAAAGACCTATTGTGTCTTTGGAAAAAAATTGTCTAACGAGAAACAGAAACCGAGCTCTAGACAGAAATCTAGAAACAGAAATCTAGGGGAAAGGCAAAAAATCTTGTATGGGGCAATTGAAAACTTCTTGTTTAGGGTTTAAAACATGAAAGATTAATTGGCTGTTCTACAATTTGCATTTCCTGGTATTTTGACCCTTTTTTGGCAAACATTGATGTTTCGTAGAACAAAATGGCGGGAAACGTTACTTTGCTCTTTGACACAATATCTTTTGTTAACCTACTTCAAAAGGGCATCATCTGCTGAACCACTGCAGCATTTATGTCATTATCAGCTAGTGTTCTCTAAATAAACACAGAATACACTGCAACATTCATGTCATTCTTTGGAGATGTGTTTGTTTTTTGTTTTTGTTTTTTAATAGGGGACTCAAAAATTCCTGTTTCGGGTTTTAGACCATGAAGGTCGATTGGTTTATCTTAGAATTTCCATTCTCCAGTATTATGATTGTTTTCGCGTAAAAATTGACGTTTTGTGGCGCAAAATGACCTAAAACGCCACTTTGCTTGACCTAATATCTTTTGTTAGTTGCAAAGGCACCCTATATTGGAATTTCCTTTCAGATGAGCCCTCTCCTAACATTCTTTGGTGGCTATGAGTATTAGCTGTTACTGGAGTATTAAGTATTACTATTCCCACTATTATTAAGCGAATGTTGATCTAAATAAAAACGCAATATTTACATGCAGCTTGTCAAAAGGGCGTATCAGCAATATCTAAGGAACGACGAAGAGTCTAAGCTGTAGCCTACTGGAGTTGTCATTACTACTTTTACTTTTATTCTTTAGAGACTGTTGAGGGGAATGTTGAAGGCTAAGGATATAATATGGTACTTTAAGCGAATGTTGAGAGGGGTTTTGAACGAAATCAAAACACACCATATGCATGCAGGTTGCAAAGAGAGTGTATCAGCAATATTTGATGAACGGCTTAGAGTATTAAGTTGAAACTATCAGATCATGTTGAGGGGAATGTTGAATTAACCAAGTGGCACTATATTAATACTGCTATGACTACTACTTCAGCTTGACTTAGGTTATTTTTTAGCTCTCCTTGAACCAACTATAGTGTTCAAATAAAATATCTAAAGCTAAACCTGCCTGCCATGACAATGCCAAAGAAATAAATCTTGAAAACTTCGAGTCTATGGCCAGTAGAAAGAAAAAGAAGAAAAGCAACGAAACGAATATTTTGCGTGTATCACAGCATTGAAAAGGGGGATAAGTCTATACCGTATAATTTAAAAATGAAGGAATCTAAATTCAAGAAAGGATACATTTTTTTGGTCTTTGTAAATCGAAGATCTAAAGCCGAAGTGACCTACCCTGAAAAATACCCTGAAACTGTAACAATTTAGAAAAAGGAAAGGATCCTAAATAAAGTGAAAATCAAAATCAATCCAACTTGTACAACAACACTATGTAAAAATATGTAAGAATATGCATTTTCGATCCCTCTAATACTCTCCCCCTAAGAAAATGTGTGTTTCTCTTGGCAAAGGGAAGGATCCATGGAAGTTCCGAGCCAATCGGACACCAAAAATAAAACATGTCGCCCCTTTTTGACTAGAAGACATATCTGTAAAGTACTGGCAATACTTTAAGCAAAATCTAAGGCCCTTGTCCCATGGTCTTTAGGGTTATTTCATCCTTGGAGGCATATTATTTTCACCTCTCAACTATTCTAAATGAAATGGTATATCTCAACAATTTTATCCGATATCATGGGGGGATCTGAGGGGGGGGGGCGATTAGCAAAGCGGGGTACGGAAGATGGGCTGGTTGCCTCTCAGTCGTTGTCGAACCTTAAAAAGTGCGCTAGAAGTTTCAATTTACAATCGAATGAGCCCCCTCGCATGTTTTTACGACAACCCCTTCTCTGTGAAGTAGTCGGGAATACAACAATGGAGGAGCATGAACACTACAGTGTCGCCTTTTTCTGATTGCTTTTGATGTTGCCTGATTGCCTTTTCATGATCATTTTCCTTGGCACTAGCCACAGGGAAGGGATTTTTTCCACGCTATTCCCGCATATAAGATTCAGTGTTGCCACAAAGTGAAACAAAAAACAAGCCTGAGCCTTTGAAAAACACGCCAAAATACGCCCGAGCCTTTGAAAACCAAGACTGCCATCATGGTCAGTTCCTAAAGTGCTAAAATTGCCCAAATTTGTGTGTTTCACGACAATTTTCGGTGCTAAAGTCAAAAAAAAATTTTTGCGCGAAACGCGCATGGCCTGATCAGCATAGTTGGATTAGCTTTAGGTCATTTTTTTTTATCTGTTTTTTTTCAAACTTAGCACCAATCTTTCGAAACGAAAACGGCAAAAAAGTGGCCCGGGTTAAATCAAACTTCACACAAATCTTTCGAAACCGTAAGTGGAAAAATGCGGTCCACACTTTTTGTTAATTCCTTATCCTTTTTCAAAATCCTCATCATTTCGTCCATGACAAAATTATCACATGAGAAAATAGCGCTAAAATAGTTCTTTCGTGCTAAGGTCAAAAAAAGTTTTGCCCCTAATCTAAATCCACTTTTACCTTGCTTGCTTACCCTTGGTTCATGGTCCTCCGTTTTCACGGAAGAACAACCATTTTGCCTGATCCTCCAAAATTCATCAGCAGGTTTATACGTCATAATGGTTTAAACAGCTGTGAACTCTTTTTATTAACTTTTAAAACTTAAGAAAAGCTTATTCCTTTAGATACGCTGGTCTGTGCTAGTAGCAACCACAAGCCGAAGACATGCAATATTTTTGGCTTATTATCGCATAAAAATTTTTGGTAAAGTTGCAATACATTATTTAAAGCTAATTTTATAATTAAAATAAGGCCTGAAAAAGAAACGTGAGAAAGGGGTTAATACAAAAGCCTTCATAATCCCAAGATGAAATAATACGGGGAGGTAAAGACCGATCATTAAGAAAAAATAAATAGAAGAAGAAAAGGGCAGGGCAGGGCAAACTGAGAGAACGCCTTCGACAAATCAGCATATTTTCTTTATCGTTCAGGTAAAAAAACCAAAAAGAAAGGCACTTAGATCGATAAGCAACTAAGGGATTTAAGACTCAAAGGAGGCTAGGATATTATCTAGATCGACTAGATCAGTTATTTGGTCAGTTTCTTTGACTTCACAAACCTTATAAATATCACTATTGAAAAGACACATTCGCTTTGTAGGCTCAAGCGTCGAGCCACAAGAGCCATATGCTGACAACCACAGCCTGAACACAAGTATTGAGTTCAACATGGGCAAGAGCATACGGTTTCGGAGCTTGCTCTTAGCGACATTCATCATGGAAAATAACCGTTCCACTATCGCATTGCTAATTGGCAAACTCAACAGGGTCAATACCCACCTGGCTAACTCACGAAAAGGAGATGCCCCAACAGCATCAGGATAGTATAGGACAGCTATTCAGAACTGAGAGGAGTCTTTGGGGATTGTTCTTCCACTTACAAATGACCAATTAACGTCCAACAGTTTCCTCCACTGATTCTCCAAGGCACTGAGATCAGTGGTAGCAACAATTCTCAATGGCAGGTCTCTAAATTGGGGTTGAAACTGAGACAAGCAAATCACAGGGGACAAAAATTTCAGTTTGAGGAGCGAATCCAGAGCAAGAGGTATTGTTTAAGCCCCGCTTTAGCCGCAGATTTCAGAAACACCATATTTTGACCTCGCTCTTTTGTGTGTCTGAAAGTTTCGATTTTGCCAGTTCAATCAGGAACTCATGTCCGTAATCAACTTGATCTGGCGGCAAATAAATGGGTTCGAAGTCCATGTTAACCGTCATAGATACTGCAGATGAGCAGAGTATCCTACGCAGGAGACTTAGTATCAAACCCTGCAGTTCTTTAAGAAGACGAAATTAGTCAGCGTTTATTCAGAGTTGGGATAGGAACACAAAACTTTCAGTGATGAATACAGGGCCAAAAACATGCTCTGGGAAGGTATTGCCATTCTCCTATGTTAACCCCCTTCCGATTTCTAAGTCTTGAAATTTTGGCAAAACAACATTATACCTTAATTTTGAGGATTTTTTTGTCTGGTTTTAGTTTGAAAATGCAATTCCGGTTATTAGAGTAGAATTTTAAGCCATATCAAAGGTTTTTCCCTAAATTTAGGAAATGTATTTCTAGATCTCTGAAACTTCACAAATTTGAATTGAGCAAAGTTGTAAGGCTGAAAACATTTTTCTTTTACTTTTTTTTAAGCAGAAGATCTATTCCGCAAGGTTTCACTTTTATAAAACAAATATTTTTAAAGGTCATCAAAGGTCAGTTGCCTCTATATGGAAAAGGAGTAGAGATGGGTCGGCTGCTTCATAATATCTTCCCAGGACATACTTTAGTCTGTAAACCCATCCCAGAAAGTTTCATTTTCGTAACCTAGCCCCTTCCCAAGGTAGCAAAAAGTAGAATGTCTGGAATTTTACCATCTATAATTCAGACTATATATTTGCTCATTATGGGGGGGGGGGGGGTAAAGTATAGTAATCTTGCAGTTAAAAAGTGTTAATTACAATAGTCTAGAGAAGGACATGTAGAGAAGGAAACAAGTTAAGAAAACCATTCATAATATGCAGAATAATTGTAGCTAACACATATCACATGCTTCCCAGCTATACTTTACCCCTAACTCCCTCCCCTAATGTGCAAATATTATTTCCACATTATTTGAACACTCCCTCCCCAAATTATATATTCCCAATGCATTCTGCCACCCATCACTTGTTTTTCTTGTTCTTGTTTTGTCACAGTTGATGAAATTTACTGATACACTGGACGGATTTCAGCTATGTATTTGCACATTAAGGGGGAGGACCTGGTGGTAATGTATAGCAGTGCTACAAGCAAGATATCAGCTACAATTGTTTCTGTATATTATCAAGTATCAATTGTTTTCTTAACATGTTTCCTTCTGTTTCACAACAGCCGCAGTTCTAGACTTAGCCTAGCTTAGGCCACAAAAAGGTTGGGCCAGGATATCTGTAAAATACATTTAAAAAAAGGGTAGATCTGGAAAAATTCAAGTCATGCCTTAATCGGAACAGCAATGAAATTCCTTATAGCAATTAGAATAAGAAACTTCACAAGTATATTCCCTTAATTTATCACTATTCTGCTTGCATTCTACCCTAAGACCTAAAACGCAGGGCCATCTCAGCCATGCGGAAATAAATCCCCTAGATGTGAACCGTTGTAGAATAGAAAGCATTCCATGCGTTAAAGGAGGGCTCTTGTCGCTTTGATGTATAGCCATGGTTGAGCCACACTGATTTTGAAATTTTTACGATTCCGAACTTTTAGTCAAAATAAGCCCATTTAAAAAAATGCCCACGTTCTCACCCCACACCCACTCCAAAATTCAGCCCGCCCCTGACGGCTAAAACAAGGCCACGGGGCGGAAAACAGGCCCATCTGACCACACTGATAAGGTTGGGTTCTCATTTTTATTATTGCTTAAGTTGAAGCTTGGATTGTGTTCTGTTTTCAATTTCCTGAATTTTTTCCGTTCGAATAAACATGCAATGATACTGCCTTGTAAACCATAAAAGATGCACATGGAATAATTACGTAGGCCTATACATTGGCAGAGTTTTAGAGCCTGCCCCCTCCCAGATAACCATAAGATTTGTACAGCGTTTCATATTATCAAACAGTTCGTAGTAACGAACTACAATTGATATAACGGAATTTTTATATTAATTAAATAAAACGAAAGTTTAAATAAATAAAGTTTTAAATAGTTTTTTAACTGAAAGTAAGGAACGACGTTAAAACTTAAAACGGACAGAAAGTATTTCGTATATGAAAGGGGCTGTCCCCTCCTCAACGCCTCGCTCATTACGCTAAAGTTTTTTATTGTTTAAAAAAAATAAAGAGTTGTGAGAAAGTCAAACTTTAGCGTAAAGAGTGAGGCGTTGAGGAGGGGACAGCCCCTTTCATATTTGGAAAAATTTCTGTTCGTTTTAAGTTTTAACGTCGTTCCTTACTTTCAGTTAAATAACCTTGTTTTTTTATTTAATTTTTGCACGTTTTGAATTAATGCAGGTTTTGATTTCGGCTCACCGTGCATGAATAATTAAAACAAAATTTGCATATTAACTGTACTTTTATTTGGTTAAATGGCTTTCTCGAAACTTATTTAATTTTATTTACGAACGTTTTTATTACTAATAAATATACATAACTTACGAATTAACTTACGTAACGAACTTCTATATTCATATATTTTTAATAGGTATATTAGGGGGCTCTTCCCCTAGTCAGTACCTCTCTCTTTAAGCTAAAGTTCGAATTTTGTTCCAATTCTTTAAAAACGACCCCTTAATCACAAAGGCCGTTATTTAGAATAAGTAGGTCTTATGAAAGTACTAAAACATCTTTGGCTTATAGAGCGAGGTATTGACTAGGGGGTGAAACCAATCATACACGTAATATTTTCTGTTCGTTTTAAGTTTTGATGTTACTCCTTATTTTCAGTTGGAAAACTTGTTTTTTTTATATTTAATTTCTGATCTTTTTTTTTAAATAATGCTGGGAAATCCGGCACCCCATTCATAACAATGTCCCTTCCCCCATGAAAACTTCCTTCATGGAAAGATCTTCCCACATAACCCCCGATCCACCAGTAGATTGTACATATTGAATTCTACGACCGCCATAGGACCATGTTATTCTAAGACCGCCATAGGACCATGTTATTCTGCGACCGCCATAGGACCATGTTATTCTACGACCTCCATAGGACCATGTTATTCTGACACCTCCATAGCAATCTTTATGTTATTTGCCTACGCCTCTGCACCTTTTCAAAGAGATTCAGAACTCCCTCACATGGCCTTATACTTCTGGTCATGGCAACCTAAATGGAATTTGAGGGTCGATAAAGTGAAATTATGTCACTATTCTAGTTTTTCTAAACCAGTATTGCCTATAACTTAATATATTCAAATATTTTTTGATAACTTGATTGGTGATTGTATTTGAATAAAAGGAATTCAAATATTTTGCCTATGAAATAGACTGTCGTGTTATAGCACTTCACAGTTTGAATAACTATTTCAAGGAGTAAAATAGATAAGGAATTCGCAAATTGGACAATCTGAACGATATTAATTAATGTTTTGAATAATAGGGGTGTGAATGATTCTAATTAGTGATTGGATTGTATGAAGGTGGAGAGAAAAAAAGGATTAAACTGAGGAACGATGCCACATTCTGTGTGATTTGCAAAAAAGGGGTAATTAGTGATTGGATAAATTTTTAACGTGAAATCTCTGAATAAAATATTTTTGGAGCATGTACTTGACGATGGATAAAAGGGTTAAGGTGATTAGCAATTACGAGCGCGGATTCCCCCACTGGCTCCTGGCAGTAGGCTACGCATATCAAAGTGTTGTACTGTAGGCTGACTTGCTAGCAAAAATGGATTCTATGGGTCGTATAGGAATTGATCATTTTGAATATCTTTCAATTTTGGAGGGAAACCCAAAAATACTCAGAATCGAAAATAAATGAGATCTGCCTCAAGGGGAAGGCTCAGAGGCCCTTCGTTCCCCCATTTCTGAGGGTAGGGGAGGAAGGGCTCAATGTTGGAGTGAAAATTACATAGGATCCGAAGCAAACATAAACGTGATCGGCCTCAAGGGCAAGGCTCAGAGGCCCCTCCGTTTCCAATTTCTGAGGGCAGGGGAGGGGTCAATGGTAGAGAGGCAGCCCAAAATGAACAGACTCCAAACTTAATGGGATCTGTCTCAAGGGGAAGGCTCAGAGGCCCTTCGTTCCCCCATTTCTGGGGGCAGGGGAGGGGGGGTCAATTTTGGAGGGAAAACCAAAAATACTCAGAATCGAAAATAAACGGGATCTGCCTCAAGGGCAAGGCTCAGAGGCCCTTCGGTCCCCCATTTCTGAGGGCCGGGGAAGGGGGGGGTCAATTTTTGGAGGGAAAGCCAAAAATAATCAGAATCAAAAATAAACGGGATCTGCCTCAAGGGGAAGGCTCAGAGGCCCTTCGTTCCCCCATTTCTGAGGGCAGGGGAGGGGGGGTCAAAATTGGAGGGCAAACCAAAAAAAATCCGAATCTAATATAAACGGGATCGGCCTCAAGGGGAAGGCTGAGAGGCCCTACGGTCCCCCGTTTCGGAGGGCAGGGGAGGGGGAGTCAATTTTGGATGGAAAAGCAAAAATACTCAGAATCGAAAATAAACGGGATCTTTGTCAAGGGCGAGGCTCAGAGGCCCCCCCTTCCCCCAGCTCTGAGGGCAAGGGGGGAGGTCAATTTTGGAGGGTAATTTTTCAAAGTTCATTTTGGATTTCTTTCGTTGAAATGCAAGAGTTGGAATATTTCAGTAGTGTTTTGTTGTGGTTTAGCTTGTCACAGTTACATTTTCTTGATTTTTCAAAGTTCATTTTGAATTTCTTTCGTTGAAATGCAAGAGTTGTAATATTTCGGTAGTGTTTTGTCATGGTTTACCTTATCACAGTTACATTCTCTTGATCTTTCAAAGTTCACTTTGGTTTTATTTCATTGAAATGCAAGAGTTTAAATATTTCAGTAGTGTTCCTTCGTGGTTTACCTTGTCACAGATACAGTCTCTTGATTTTTAAAGTTCCTTCCGAATTTCTTTCATTGAAATGCAAGAGTTGGAATATTTCAGTAGTATTTTGTTGTGCTTTACCTTGTCACAGTTACATTCTCTTGATCTTTCAAAGTTCACTTTGGTTTTATTTCATTGAAATGCAAGAGCTGGAATATTTCAGTAGTGTTCTGTCTTGGTTTACCTTGTCACAGAATGGTCTACCATGTCACAGTTACATTTTCTTGATTTTTCAAAGTTCATTTTGAATTTCTTTCGTTGAAATGCAAGAGTTGGAATATTTCAGTAGTGTTTTGTTGTGGTTTACCTTGTCACAGTTACATTCTCTTGTTTTTTCAAAGTTCATTTTGAATTTCCTTCACTGAAATGTAAGAGTTGGAATATTTCAGTAGTGTTTTGTCGTGGTTTACCTTGTCACAGTTACATGCTCTTAATTTTTTCAAAGTTCATTTTGAATTTCTTTCATGGAAATACAAGAGTTGGAATATTTCAATAGTTTTTTTTCGTGGTTTAAATTGTATCTTTTATTTTGTATTGATTTTTCAAAGTTCATTTTGAATTTTTTTCATCGATATGCAAGAGTTGGAATATTTTTGTAGATTTGTTATGGTTTACCTTGTCAGAGTTACATTTTCTTGATTTTTTAAAGTTCATTTCGAATTTCTTTCATTGAAATGCGAGAGTTGGAATATTTCAGTAGTGTTCAGTCATGGTTTACCTTGTCAGAGTTACATTGTCTTTATATTTCAAAGTTCAATTTGGTTTTTTTTCATTGAAATTCAATAGCTGGAATATTTCAGTAGTTTTATATCGGGGTTTACCTTGTCACAAATACATTCTCTTGATTTTTTCAAAGTGCATTTCGAATTTCTTTCATTGAAATGCAAGAGTTGGAATATTTAAGTAGTGTTTTGTTGCGGTTTACCTTATCACAGTTACATTCTCTTAATTTTTCAAAGTTCATTTTGGATTTCTTTCGATAAAATGCAAGAGTTGGAATATTTCAATAGTGTTTTGTCGTGGTTTACCTAGTCACAGTTACATTCTCTTAATTTTTCAAAGTTCATTTTGGATTTTTTTTGTTGAAATGCAAAAGTTGGAATATTTCAGTAGTGTTTTGTTTCAGTTTACCTTGTCACCGTTACATTTTCTTGATTTTTGCAAGTTCATTTTGAATTTATTTCTTTGAAATGCAAGAGTTGGAATATTTCAGTAGTGTTTTGTCATGGTTTACATTTTCAAAGTTACATTCTCTTGATTTTTCAATTTCATTTTTATCTTCTTTCATTGAAATGCAAGAGTTGGAATATTTCAGTAGTGTTTTGTCGTAGTTTTTCCATGTCACAGTTACATTCTCTTGATTTTTCAAAGTTCATTTTGGATTTCTTTCGTTGAAACGCAAGATTTGGGATATTTCAGTAGTGTTTTGTCATGGTTTACCTTGTCACAGTTACATTCTCTTAATTTTTCAAAGTTCATTTTAAATTTCTTTCTTTGAAATGCAAGAGTTGGAATATTGCAGTAGTGTTTTGTTATGGTTTACCTTGTCACAGTTACATTCTCTTGATTTTTCAAAGTTCATTTTGAATTTCTGTCGTTGACATGCAAGAGCTGGAATATTTCAGTAGTGTTTTGTTATGGTTTACCTTTTCATACTTACATTCTCTTGATTTTTCAAAGTTCGTTTTGAATTTCTGTCGTTGAAATTCAAGATTTGAAATATTTCACTAGTGTTTTGTCATGGTTTACCATGTCACCGTTACACTCTCTTGATTTTTCAAAGTTCATATGAATTTCTTTCATTGAAATGCAAGAGTTGGATTATTTCAGTAGTGTTTTGTTGCGATTTACGTTGTCACAGTTACATTCTCTTAATTTTTTAAAGTTTATTTTGAATTTCTATCTTTGAAATGCAAGAGTTGGAATATTTAAGTAGTTTTTTTTCGTGGTTTACCTTGTCACAGTTAAATTCTCTTAATTTTTCAAAGTTCATTTTGAATTTCTTTCATGGAAATGCAAGAGTTGGAATATTTCAATAATATTTCGTCATGGTTTACCTTGTCACAGTTACATTTTCTTGATTTTTCAAAGTTCATTTTGAATTTCTTTCATCGAAATGCAAGAGTTGGAACATTTCAGTAGTGTTTTGTTATGGTTTACCTTGTCAGTTACATTTTCTTGATTTTTTAAAGTTCATTTTGAATATCTTTCATTGAAATGCAAGAGTTGGAATATTTCAGTAGTGTTCTGTCGTGGTTTACCTTGTCACAGTTACATTCTCTTGATCTTTCAAAGTTCACTTTGGTTTTATTTCATTGAAATGCAAGAGTTGGAATATTTCAGTAGTGTTCTATCATGGTTTACCTTGTCAACATGCAAAGTCGACATAGCTTTATTACATTTTTTAATTTTGCATGACACAAGTGTACGGGCGCGCACATACCCTCGTCTCAATTCACGTGAATAAAATGAAATAAAGCAATGTAGACTTTGCATGTTGATTTCACGACATTATTTTAGGTCTCTTGCATTTCACTGAAATAAAACCAAAGTGAACTTTGAAAAATCAAGAGAATGTAACTCTGACTAGGTAAACCACGACAAAACACTATTGAAATATTCCAACTCATGCATTTCATCAAAAAAAATCCAAAATAAACTTTGAAAAATTAAAACAATATAACTGTGTCAAGGTAAACCACAACAAAACACTACTGAAATATTCCAACTCTTGCATTTCACCGAAATAAAACCAAAGTGAACTTTCAAAAATCAAGAGAATGTAACTGTGACAAGGTAAACCACGGTAGAACACTACTGAAATATTCCAACTCTTGCATTTCAATGAAAGAAATTCGAAATGAACTTTGAACAATCAAGAGAATGTAACTGTGAAAAGGTACACCACAACAAAACACTACTGAAATATTCCAACTCTTGCATTTCAATGAAAGAAATTCAAAATGAACTTTGAAAAAAATCAAGAAAATGTAACTGTGACAAGGTAAACCATGACAAAACACTATTGAAATATTCCAACTGTTGCATTTCAATCGAAAGAAATTCGAAATAAAGTTTGAAAAAATAAGAGAATGTAACTGAAAAGGTAAACCACGACAAAACACTGCTGAAATATTCCAACTCTTGCATTTCAATGATAGAAATTCAAAATGAACTTTGAAAATTCAAGAGAATTTAACTGTGTCAAGGTAAACTATAAGAAAACACTACCGAAATATTACAACTCTTGCGCATCAACGACAGGAATTCAAAATAAACTTTGAAAAATCAAGAAAATTTAACTGTGAAAAGGTAAACCACGATAAAACACTATTGAAATATTCCAACTGTTGCATTTCCAGGAAAGAAATTCAAAATGAACTTTGAAAAAATTGAGAGAATGTAACTGTGTTAAGGTAAACCACAACAAAACACTACCGAAATATTCCAATTCTTGCATTTCAATGAAATAAATTCAAAATGAACTTTGAAAAATCAAGAAAATGTAACTGTGACAAGGTAAACCACGATAAAACACTATTGAAAGATTCCAACTGTTGCATTTCCAGGAAAGAAATTCAAAATGAACTTTGAAAAAATTGAGAGAATGTAACTGTGATAAGGTAAACCACGACAAAACACTACTGAAATATTCCAACTCTTGCATTTCAATGATAGAAATTCAAAATGAACTTTGAAAAATTAAGAGAATGTAACTGTGTAAAGGTAAACCGCAACAAAACACTACTGAAATAATCCAACTCTTGCATTTCAATGAAAGAAATTCATATGAACTTTGAAAAATCAAGAGAATTTAACTCTGACACGGTAAACTATGATGAAACACTACTGAAAAATTCCAACTCTTGCATTTCAAAGACAGAAATTCAAAATGAACTAATCAAGGGAATGTAATTATGACAAGGTAAACCACAAAAAAACACTACTAAAATATTCCAACTCTTGCATTTCATCGAAAGAAATTAAAAATGAACTTTGAAAAATCAAGAAAATGAAAACTGTGACAAGGTAACTCACAACAAAACACTACTGAAATATTCCAACTCTTGCATTTCAAAGAAAGAAATTCAAAGTTAACTTTGAAAAATTAAGAGAATGTAACTGTGACAAGTTAAACCATGACAAAACACTACTGAAAATATTGCAAATCTTGCATTTCATTGATAGAAATCCAAAATGAACATAGAAAAATCAAGACAATGTAACAGTGACATGGTAAACAAGGACAAAACACTACTGGAATATTCCACATCCAGCATTTCAATGAAAGAAATTCAAAATAAACCTAGAAGAATCAAGAGAATGTAACTCTGAAAAGGTAAATCGTGACAAAACACTACTGAAATATTCCAACTCTTGCATTTCAACGAAAGAAATTCAGAATAAACTTTGAAAAATCAAGGAAATGTAACTGAGATAGGTAAACTTCAATAAAACACTACTGAAATATTCCAACTCTTTCATTTTTCAACGAAAGAAATACAAAATGAACTTTGAAAAATTAAGAGAATGTAACTGTGACAAGGTAAACCATGACAAAACGCTACTGAAATATTGCAACTCTTGCATTTCATCGAAAGAAATACAAAATGAACTTTGAAAAATCAAGAGAGTAACTGTGGCATGGTAAACTACGACAAAACACTACTGGAACATTCCAACTCTTGCATTTCAAAGAAAGAAATTCAAAATGAACTTTGAAAAATTAAGAGAATGTAACTGTGACAAGGTAAACCATGACAAAAGACTACTGAAATATTCCAACTCTTGCATTTCAACAAAAGAAATTCAAAAATGAACTTTGAAAAATAAAGAAAATGTAACTGTGATAAGGTAAACTGCAACAAAACACTACTGAAATATTCCAACTCTTGCATTTCAACGAAAGAAATCCAAAATGAATTTGAAAAATTAAGAGAATGTAACTGTGACTAGGTAAACCACGACAAAACACTATTGAAATATTCCAACTCTTGCATTCTATCGAAAGAAATTCAAAATGAACTTTGAAAAATTAAGAGAATGTAACTGTGACAAGGTAAACCATAACAGAAAAAACTACTGAAATATTCCAACTCTTGCATATCAAAAAAAGAAATTTGAAATGAACTTTGAAAAAATCAAGATAATGTTTCTGTGACAAGGTAAACCATGATATAACTCTACTCAAATATTTCAACGCTTGTATTTCAATGAAATAAAACCAAAGTGAACTTTGAAATATCAAGATAATGTAACTGTGACAAGGTAAACCACGACAAAACACTACTGAAATATTCCAACTCTTGCATTTCAATGATAGAAATTCAAAATGAACTTTGAAAAATTAAGAGAATGTAACTGTGACAACGTAAATCGCAACAAAACACTACTGAAATAATCCAACTCTTGCATTTCAATGAAAGAAATTCATATGAACTTTGAAAAATCAAAAGAATGTAACGGTGAAATGGTAAACCATAACAAAACACTACCGAAATATTGCAACTCTCGCATTTCAACGACAGAAATTCAAAATGAATTTCGGAAAATCAATAAAATGTAACTGTGACAAGGTGAACCATAACAAAACACTACTGCAATATTCCAACTCTCGCATTTAAAAGAAAGAAATTCAAAATGAACTTTGAAAAATTAAGAGAACGTAACTGTGACAAGGTAAACCATGACAAAACACTACTGAAATATTCCAACTCTTGCATTTCATCGAAAGAAATCCAAAATGAACTTTGAAAAATCAAGAGAATGTAACTTTGACAAGGTAAACCACAACAAAACACTACTGAAATATTCCAACTCTTGCATTTCAATGAAAGAAATTTAAAATGAACTTTGAAAAATCAAGAGAATGTAACTTTGACAAGGTAAACCACAACAAAACACTACTGAAATATTCCAACTCTTGAATTTCAACGAATTAAATTAAAAATTAACTTTGAAAAATCAATAAAATGTAATTATGAATAGGTAAACCACAAACAAACACTACTAAAATATTCCAACTCTTGCATTTCATCGAAAGAAATACAAAATGAACTTTGAAAAATCACGATAATTTAACTCTGACATTGTAAACTACGACAAAACACTACTGAAATATTCCCACTCTTGCATTTCAATGAAAGAAATTCAAAATTAACTTTGAAAAATCAAGAAAATGTAACTGTGACAATGTAAACCATGACAAAACACTACTGAAATATTCCAACTATTGCATTTCATAAAAAGAAATTCAAAATGAACTTGGAAAAATAAAGAGAATGTAACTGTGATAAGGTAAACTGCAATAAAACACTACTGAAATGTTCCAACTCTTGCATTTCAACGAAAGAAATCCAAAATGAACTTTGAAAAATTAAGAGAATGTAACTGTGACTAAGTAAACCACGACAAAACACTATTGAAATATTCCAACTCTTGCATTTCATCGAAAGAAATTCAAAATGAACTTTGAAAATTAAGAGAATGTAACTGTGACAAGGTAAACCGCAATAAAACACTACTGAAATATTCCAACTCTTGCATTTCAATGAAAGAAATTCGAAATGAACTTTGAAAAATTCAAGAGAATGTATCTGTGACAAGGTAAACCACGATAGAACACTACTGAAATATTCCAACTCTTGCATTTCAATGAAATAAAACCAAAGTGAGCTTTGAAAGATCAAGAGAATGTAACTGTGACAAGGTAAACCAAGACAGAACACTACTGAAATATTCCAACTCTTGCATTTCAATGAAAGAAATTCGAAATGAACTTTGAAAAATCAAGAAAATGTAACTCTGACAAGGTAAACCATAACAAAACACTACTGAAATATTCCAACTCTTGCATTTCAATGAAAGAAATTCAAAATGAACTTTGAAAAATCAAGAAAATGTAACTGTGACAAGTTAAACCACGACAAAACACTATTGAAATATTCCAACTCTTGTATTTCCAGGAAAGAAATTCAAAATGAACTATGAAAAATTAAGAGAATGTAACTGTGACAAGGTAAACCACGACAAAACACTACTGAAATATTCCAACTCTTGCATTTCAATGATAGAAATTCAAAATGAACTTTGAAAAATCAAGAGAATGTAACTGTGACAAGGTAAACCAGAACAAAACACTACTGCAATATTCCAACTCTTGCATTTCAAAGAAAGATATTCAAAATGAACTTTGAAAAATTCAGAGAGTGTAACTTTGACAAGGTAAACCATGAAAAAACACTACTGAAATATTCTAACTCTTGCATTTCATCGAAAGAAATACAAAATGAACTTTGAAAAATCAAGAGAATGTAACTGTGACATGGTAAACTACGACAAATCACTACTGAAATATTCCAACTCTTGCATTTCAATGAAAGAAATTCAAAATGAACTGGAAATATCAAGAGAATGTAACTGTGACAAGGTAAACCACAACAAAACACTACTGAAATATTCCAACTCTTGCATTTCAACGAAAGAAATTCAAAATGAAATTTGAAAAATCAAGAAAATGTAACTGTGACAAAGTAAACCATAACAAAACACTACTGCAATATTCACCCTCTTGCATTTCAAAGAAAGAAATCCAAAATGAACTTTGAAAAATTAAGAGAATGTAACTGTGACAAGGTAAACCATGACAAAACACTACTGAAATATTCCAACTCTTGCATTTCATCGAAAGAAATCCAAAATGAACTTTGAAAAATCAAGAAAGTGTAACTGTGACATGGTAAACTACGACAAAACACTAGTGAAATATTCCAACTCTTGCATTTCAAAGAAAGAAATTCAAAATGAACTTTGAAAAATCAAGAAAATGTAACTGTGACAAGGTAAACCATGACAAAACACTACTGAAATATTCCACATCTTACGTTTCAAAGAAGGAAATTCAAAATGAACTTGGAAAAATACAGCCAATGTATCGATGATAAGGTAAATTGCAACAAAACACTACTGAAATGTTCCAACTCTTACATTTCAACAAAACAAATTCAAAATGAACTATGAAATATTAAGAGAATGTAACGTTAACAGAGTAAACCATGACAAAACACTACTGAAATATTCCAACTCTTGAATTTCAAGGCAAGAAATTCAAAATAAACCTTGAAAAGTCAAGAGAATGTAATTGTGATAAGGTAAACCACAACAAAAAAAACTACTGAAATATTCCAACTCTTGCATTTCAAAAAAATAAATTTGAAATGAACTTTGAAAAATTAAGATAATGTAACTGTGGCAAGGTAAACCATGACAGGACACTACTGAAATATTCCAACTCTTGCATTTCAATGAAATAAAATCAAAGTGAACTTTGAAAGATCAAGAGAATGTAACTGTGACAAGCTAAACCACGACAAAACACTACTGAAATATCCCAACTCTTGCATTTCAATGAAAGAAATTCAAAATGAACTTTGAAAAATCAAGAAAATGTAACTCTGACAAGGTAAACCATAACAAAACACTACTAAAATATTCCAACTCTTGCATTTCGATGAAAGAAATTCCAAATGAACTTTGAAAAATAAAGAAAATGTAACTTGGACAAGGTAAATCATGACAAAACACTATTGAAATATTCCAACTCTTGCATTTCCAGGAAAGAAATTCAAAATGAACTTTGAAAAATTAAGAGAATTTAACTGTGACAATGTAAACTACGAAAAAACACTACTGAAATATTCCAACTCTTGCATTTCAAGGATAGAAATTCAAAATAAACTTTAAAAAATTAAGAGAATGTAACTGTGACAACGTAAATCGCAACGAAACACTACTGAAATAATCCAACTCTTGCATTTCAATGAAAGAAATTCATATGAACTTTGAAAAATCAAGAGAATGTAACGGTGACATGGTAAATCATGACAAAACACTACTGAAATATTTCAACTCTTGCATTTCAACGAAAGAAATTCAAAATGAACTTTGAAAAATCAAGAAAATGTAACTGTGACAAGGTAAACCATAACAAAACACTACTGCAATATTCCAACTCTTGCATTTCAAAGAAAGAAATTCAAAATGAACTTTGAAAAATTAAGAGAATGTAACTGTGACATGGTAAACTACGACAAAACACTACTGAAATATTCCAACTCTTTTATTTCAATGAAAGAAATTCAAAATGAACTTGAAAAATCAAGAGAATGTAACTGTGACAAGGTAAACCACAACAAAACACTACTGAAATATTCCAACTCTTGCATTTCAACTAAAGAAATTCAAAATGAACTTTGAAAAATCAAGAAAATGTAACTGTGACAAGGTAAACCATAAAAAAACACTACTGCAATATTCCAACTCTTGCATTTCAAAGAAAGAAATTCAAAATGAACTTTGAAAAATTAAGAGAATGTAACTTTGACAAGGTAAACCATGAAAAAACACTACTGAAATATTCCAACTCTTGCATTTCATCGAAAGAAATCCAGAATGAACTTTGAAAAATCAAGAGAATGTAACTGTGGCATGGTAAACTACGACAAAACACTACTGGAATATTCCAACTCTTGCATTTCAACGAAAGAAATTCAAAATGAACTTTGAAAAACCAAGAAAATGTAACTGTGACAAGGTAAACCATGACAAAAAACTACTGAAATATTCCAACTCTTGCATTTCAACGAAAGAAATTCAAAATGAACTTGGAAAAATCAAGAAAATGTAACTGTGATAAGGTAAACTGCAATAAAACACTACTGAAATATTCCAACTCTTGCATTTCAACGAAAGAAATCCAAAATGAACTTTGAAAAATTAAGAGAATGTAACTGTGACTAAGTAAACCACGACAAAACACTATTGAAATATTCCAACTCGTGCATTTTATCGAAAGAAATCAAAAATTAACTTTGAAAATTAAGAGAATGTAAGTGTTACAAGTTAAACAGCAACAAAACACTACTGAAATATTTCAACTCTTGCATTTCAATGAAAGAAATTCGAAATGAACTTTGAAAAAATCAAGAGAATGTATCTTTGACAAGTAATACCCCTATAGAATATTACTGAAATTTTCCAACACTTGCATTACTATGGAAGAAAACCGAATTTAACTTTCAAATATCAAGAGAATGTAACTGTGACAAGGTAAACCACGATAGAACACAACTGAAATATTCCAACTCTTGCATTTCAATGAATGAAATTCGAAATGAACATTGAAAAAATCAAGAAAATGTAACTCTGACAAGGTAAACCATAACAAAACTACTGAAATATTCCAACTCTTGCATATCAATGAAAGAAATTCAAAATGAACTTTGAAAAATCAAGACAATGTAACTGTGACAAGGTAAACCACGACAAAACACTATTGAAATATTCCAACTCTTGTATTTCCAGGAAAGAAATTCAAAATGAAGTATGAAAACTTGAGAGAATGGAACTGTAACAAGGTAAACCACGACAAAACACTACTGAAATATTCCAACTCTTGCATTTCAACGACAGAAATTCAAAATGAACTTTGAAAAAGAAAGAAAATGTAACTGTGACAAGGTAAACCATAAAAAAACACTACTGAAATATTCCAACTCTTGCATTTCAAAGAAAAAAATTCAAAATGAACTTTGAAAAATCAAGAGAATGTAACTGTGACATGGTAAACCATGACAAAACACTACTGAAATATTCCAACTCTTGCATTTCATCGAAAGAAATCCAAAATGAAATTAAAAAATAAAGAGAATGTAACTGTGACAAGGTAAACCACAACAAAACACTACTGAAATATTCCAACTCTTGCATTTCAACGAAAGAAATTCAAAATGAACTTTGAAAAATCAAGAAAATGTAACTGTGACAAGGTAAGCCATAACAAAACACTACTGCAATATTCCAACTCTTGCATTTCAAAGAAAGAAATCCGAAATGAACTTTGAAAAATTCAGAGAATGTAACTGTGACAAGGTAAACCATGACAAAATACTACTGAAATATTCCATCTCTTGCATTTCATCGAAAGAAATCCAAAATGAACTTTGAAAAATCAAGAAAATGTAACTGTGACATGGTAAACTACGACAAATCACTAATGAAATATTCCAACTCTTGCATTTCAATGAAATAAATTCAAAATTAACTTTGAAAAACCAAGAGAATTTAACTGTGACAAAGTATACCACGACAAAACACTACTAAAATATTCCAACTCTTGCATTTCAAAGAAATAAATACAAATTGAACTTGTAAAAATAAAGAAAATGTAACTGTGATAAGTTAAGCCGCAACAAAACACTACTAAAACGTTCCAACCCTCGCATTTCAAAGAAAAAAATCCAAAATGAACTATAAATATTGAGAGAATGTAACTATGACTAAATAAAACATAACAAAACACTATTGAAATATTCCAACTCGTTGCTTTTTATCAAAAAAAGTTTAAAATGAACTTTGAAAAATTAAGAGAATATAACTGTGACAAGGTAAACCGCAATAAAACCCTACTTAAATATTCCAACTCTTGCATTACAATAAAAGAAATTCGAAATGCACTTTGAAAAAATCAAGAGAATGTATTTGTGACAAGTTAAACCATTATATAACATTACTGAAATATTCCAACTCTTTCATTTCAATTAAAGAAAAACAAATTCAACTTTTAAATATAAAGACAATATAACTGTGACAAGGTAAATCATGACAAAACACTACTGAAATATTCCAACTCTCGCACTTCAACGAAAGAAATTCAAAATTAACTTGGAAAAATCAGGAGAATTTAACTGTGATAAGGTAAACCAAAAAAAAACACTACTGAAATATTCTAACTCTTGCATTTCAATGAAATAAATTCAAAATAAACTTTGAAAAATCAAGAAAATGTAACTGTGACAAGGTAAACCATGACAAAACACTATTGAAATATTCCAACTCTTGTATTTCCAGGAAAGAAATTCAAAATGAAGTTTGAAAAATTAATATAATGGAACTGTTATAAGGTAAAACACGACAAAACACTACTGAAATATTCGGACTCTTACATTTCAAATATAGAAATTCAAAATGAACTTTGAAAATTAAAGCGAATGTAACTGTAACAAGGTAAACCTCAACAAAACATTACTGAAATATTCCAACTCTTGTATTTCAACGAAAGAAATCCAAAATGAAATTTGAAAAATCAAGGAATGTAACTGTGACATGGTAAACCATTTTGTGACAAGGTAAACCACGACAAAACACTACTGAAATATTCCAACTCTTGCATTTCAATGAAATAAAACCAAAGTGAACTTTGAAAGATGAACAAGAAAATGTAACTGTGACAAGGTAAACCATAAAAAAACACTACTGAAATATTCCAACTCTTGCATTTCAAAGAAAGAAATTCAAAATGAACTTTGAAAAATTAAGAGAATGTAACTGTGACAAGGTAAACCATGACAAAATACTACTGAAATATTCCAACTCATGCATTTCATCGAAAGAAATACAAAATGAACTTTGAAAAATTAAGAGAGTGTAACTGTGGCATGGTAAACTACGACAAAACACTACTAGAATATTCCAACTCTTTCTTTTCAATGAAAGAGATTCAAAAAGATCTTTGAAAAATTTAGAGAATGTAACAGTGATTAGGTAAACCACAACAAAACACTATTGAAATATTACAACTCTAGCATTTCAAGTATTGAAATTCCATGTGAACTGTGAAAAATAAAGAAAATGTAACTGTGAGGAGGTAAGCCATAACAAAACACTGCTGCAATATTCCAACTCTTGCATTTCAAAGAAAGAAATCCGAAATGAACTTTGAAAAATTAAGAGAATGTAACTGTGACATGGTAAACCATAACAAAACACTACTGAAATATTCCAGCTCTTGTATTTCATCGAAAGAAATCCATAATGAACTTTGAAAAATAAAGAGAATGCAACTGTAACAAGGTAAACTACTAAAAATTACTAGTGGAATATTCCAACTCTTGAATTTCAACGAAAGAAATTCAAAATGAACTTGAAAAATCAAGAAAATGTAACTGTGACAAGGTAAACCACGACAAAAAACTACTGAAATATTCCAACTCTTGCATTTCAACGAAAGAAATTCAAAATGAACTTGAAAAATCAAGAAAATGTAACTGTGACAAGGTAAACCATGACAAATCACTACTGAAATATTCCACCTCTTACATTTCAATCAAAGAAATTCAAAATGAACTTGGAAAAATCAAGAAAATGTAACCGTGACAAGGTAAACCATGACAAAACACTACTGAAATATTCCAACTCTTGCATTTCAATGAAAGAAATTCAAAATGAACTTTGAAAAATTAAGAAAATGTAACTGTGACAAGGTAAACCACGACAAAACACTACTGAAATATTCCAACTCTTACATTTCAATGAAAGAAATTCGAAATGAACTTTGAAAAATTAAGAGAATGTAACTTTGATATGGTAAACCGCAACAAAACACTACTGAAATATTCCAACTCTTGCATTTCAACGAAAGAAATTCAAAATGAACTTTGAAAAATCAAGAGAATGTAACTGTGACATGGTAAACCATTCTGTGACAAGGTAAATCACGAGAGAACACTACTGAAATATTAAAACTCTTGCATTTCAATTAATTAAAACCAAACTGAACTTTGAAAGATCAAGAGAATGTAACTGTGACAAGGTAAAACACAACGAAACACTACTGAAATATTCCAACTCTTCCATTTCAATGAAAGAAATTCAAAATTAACTTTGAAAAATCAAGATAATGTATCTGTGACAAGGTAAACCACGATAGAACACTACTGAAATATTCCAACTCTTGCATTTCAATGAAATAAAACCAAAGTGAACTTTGAAAGATCAAGAGAATGTAACTGTGATAAGGTAAACCATGACAAAACACTACCGAAATATTCCAACTCTTGCATTTCCAGGAAAGAAATTCAAAATGAACTTTGAAAAATCAAGAAAATGTAACTGTGACAAGCTAAACCACAACAAAACACTACTGAAATATTCCAACTCTTGCATTTCAACGAAAGAAATCCAAAATGAACTTTGAAAAATTACCCTCCAAAATTGACCTCCCCCCTTGCCCTCAGAAATGGGGGAAGGAGGGGCCTCTGAGCCTTGCCCTTGAGACAGATCCCGTTTATTTTCGATTCTGAGTATTTTTGCTTTTCCCTCCAAAATTGACTCCCCCCTCCCCTGCCCTCAGAAATGGGGGAACGAAGGGCCTCTGAGCCTTCCCCTTGAGGCCGACCCCGTTTATTTTTGATTATGAGTATTTTTGGGTTTCCTTCCAAAATTGAAAGATATTCAAAATGAACAATTCCTATACGACCCATAGAATCCATTTTCGCTAGCAAGTCGGCCTACAGTACAGCAATTTGATATGCGTAGCCTACTGCCAGGAACCATTGAGGGACTCCGCACTCATAATTGCTAATCACCTTAACCCTTTTATCCATCGTCAAGTACATATTCCATAAATATTTTATTCAGAGATTTCGCGTAAAAAATTTATCCAATCAATAAATACCCCTTTTTTTTGCAAATCATACAGAATGTGGCATCGTTCATCAGTTTAATCCTTTTTTTCTATCCACCTTCATACAATCCAATCACTAATTAGAATCATTCACACTCCTATTATTCAAAATATTAATTAATATTGTTCATAGTGTCCAATTTGCGAATTCCTTATCTATTTTACTCCTTGAAAGAGTTATTCAAACTGTGAAGTGCTATAACACGACAGTCTATTTCATAGGCAAAATATTTGAATTCCTTTTATTCAAATACAATCACCAATCAAGTTATCAAAAAACATTTGAATATATTAAGTTATAGGCAATACTGGTTTAGAAAAACTAGAATAGTGACATAATTTCACTTTATCGACCCTCAAATTCCATTTAGGTTGCCGTGACCAGAAGTATAAGGCCATGTGAGGGAGTTCTGAATCTCTTTGAAAAGGTGCAGAGGCGTACGCAAATAACATAGAAATTGCTATGGAGGTGTCAGAATAACATGGTCCTATGGCGGTCGTAGAATAACATGGTCCTATGGCGGTCGTAGAATAACATGGTCCTATGGTGGTCGTAGAATATTATGGTCCTATGGTGGTCGTAGAATAACATGGTCCTATGGCGGTCGTAGAATTCAATATGTACAATCTACTTCCACCCACCCCCCCTACTACCAGAAAAAATCCCCCCTGAAAACGTCTGTATACTTCCTAATAACCAATACTATATGTTAACATTGGGTAAAGTTCATAACCTTCAGCCCTCCCCCCGGGGACTTCAGGGGATTAAGTCATCCTAAAGGAAATATTTATCATATTTTCAACCATGCTGAACAAAATGGCTATCTCAAAATTTTGATCAGGTGACTCTGGGAAAAAAACGAGCGTGGGAGGGGGCCTAGTTGCCCTCCATTTTTTTTTGTCACTTAAAAGAGCACTAGAACTTTTAATTTCCGATCCAATGAGTCCTCCCACGATATTCTAGGACCACTGAGTCGATACGATCACCCCTGGAAAAAAAACAAAAAAAAAACAAATAAACACGCATCCGTGATATTTCTTCTGGCAAAAAATGCAAAATTACACATTTTTTTAGATAGGAGCTTGAAACCCTACAGTAGGGTTCTCTGATACGCTGAATATGATGGTGGGATTTTCATTAAGGTTCTAGAACTTGTTAGGGGTTCTTCTTTCCCCCTTTTTTCGAAAATCAGCTAAATTTTCTCAAGCGCGTAACTTTTGATGGGTAGGACTAAACTTGAGGAAAGTTATATATTTGAATTCAGCATTGAAATTTGATTCTTTTGATGCATCTATTGGTATTAAAAATCCGTTTTCTAGAGTTCCGGTTACCATTGAGCCGGGTCGCTCCTTACGTACAGTTCGTTACCACGAACTGTTTGATGAATACATAAAAAAAAAATTGGCTTAATATGCTGATTCCAAATATGTAAGACTTATTAAGTATAGTGTTACCCTATCAACAGATACGAGCCTGAGAACATTCCCTTTATTTTCGAAAAAGAGAGGAAACACCCCCATCCTAGTCGGGATCTTTTAACAAAAATCATACCGCAAGATTCAGCGTATCAGAGAACCCTATTATGGTAGTTTCAGACTAGTAGTTTCAATCTACAAAAACTTGGAATTTTGTATTTTGTGGATCACGGGTGCGTGTTTATTTATTTTTTTTTTTTTTTAAGAGGTGATCGTATCGAACCAATGATCCTAGAAGATTGTCATAGGGCTGATACGAACGGAAATTAAAAGTTAAAGTGCTCTTTTGAAGTGATGAAAAAGATTGGGGGCAGCTAGCCATTCCCCTCAAAACCCCTCCCGCAAAGTCGTCTAAAACTTTTTATTATTGTAAAAAGTAAAGTTTTGACAAAGATTCAAATTTAAGCGTAAAGAGCGAGGTGTTGAGGAGGGGGCTACCTCTTTCATATACGGAATAATTTTTGTTAGTTTTAAGTTTTAATGTCGCTCGTTTCTTTCAGTTGATTTTTTTTATTTCTTTAATTTCCTAATAAATCTTTCCTTTTTTTTCTTCTTTGAACGAAAACATCGACCCTTGTGAACATTAAATTAAAAAAAAAACAACAAGTTTTTTCAACTGAAAGTAAGGAGCAGCTTTAAAAGATAAAGCGAACAGAAATTAATACGTATATGAGGGAGTTCGCCCCCTAGTGAATACCTAGCTCTTTACGCTAAAGTTCGAATTTTGTTACAATTCTTTAAGAATGACTCCTGAATCACAAAGGCCGTTTAATTAGAATAGATAGCTTTTTTGAAAGTACTAAAAAAAATTCAGCGTAAAGAGTGAGGTATTGACTAGGGGGCAAACCTCCTCATATACGTAATAATTTCTGTTAGTTTTAAGTTTTAATGGTGCTCCTTACTTTCAGTTGAAAAAACTTGTTTCTTTTTTTTTATTTTTGATCGTTTTTTAAATAATGCTGGGAAATCCGCCGCCCCTTCATAGAAATGTCCCTTCTATTTATGAAAACATTCTCCGTGGAAAAATCCTCCCACGTAACCCCTTCTCTCGAACCCCCCAACCCCCCCCCCCCCAGAAAAAATCCCTCATGTAAACGTCTGTATACTTTAGGCTATAGCCAATACTGTATAGCCTTATCTGTATACCAATAGCCAATACTGTGTGTAAACAACGGGCAAAGTTCATAACTTGCAGCCCTTCCCCTGGGGACTGTGGGGGATTAAGTCATCTTCAAAGGTATAGCTATTAGATCTTCGACCACGCTGAACAAAATGACGATTTCAAAGCTTGATCGGGGGTCTTTGGGGAAAAAATGGGCGTGGGAGGGGGCCTAATTGCCCTCCGTTTTTTCGTCACTTAAAAAGGGTACTAGAGCTTTTAATTTTCGTTTGAATGAGCCCTCTCGCGATATTCTAGGACCATTGGATTAATACGATCAGCCCTGGGAAAAAAGAACAAAAAAAAAGAACAACAAACAAACAAATAAACACGCATCCGTGATCTTTCTTCTGGCAAAAAATACAAAATTCCACATTTTGGCAGATAGGAGCTTGAAACCCCTAATAGGGTTTTCCGAAACGCTGAATCTGATGGTGTAAAAATTTGATTCTTTTGATATTATTGAAATACTGTTTTTTTAGAGTTTCGGTTACTATTGAGCCGGGTCGCTCCTTACTTACAGTTCATCACCACGAACTGTTCGATATCCTCAAATATTCACAAATGTTTGATAGTGCGGTCCACACGCTGCTGAAGTGCCCTACGCGTTGTGTGAGGAAGTGTGGGCGTGGCTGAGTTTTGTTGTGTGGCGTGAAGTGTTCAACATGTTGTGGGTCAAGAGAGTCGTCGACAGGTAAACCAGTCGACGGGGTGGACTACCTCTCGCAAACCAAGAGCTTACGCATTCTGTATTTCAGGTTGTTGCGTTTCGGGGGCGGGTGAAAGAAGACAGTCTCGAAAAGATATAAAATGAAAAATGTCTTTAATTACATCGAAATATAAAAAGTGTTGTGAAACCTTTAAGAACTTGATATTTGTTTTGGAGAAGTTTAGGGCCCGGAAGCCTCAATTCGTACCTGTCTTAAGTGCAAGATACAAATTATAAATGTTTAGCCTACAAATACACTACTAATTGAGTTTGGTGGGTTCACTAACAATCGTTATCGAAAGGAACATTTTAGGATTTCCTTTTTATGACTAAGTCTTATTTTATTAGCAATTTTCTGTCATTTTCCTCTAATAGACATCATTTCGATTGGGTTCTCACTATTATCTTGATGCTTGCCTTAGTAGTAGGCTACAGTTCACTGACAGGAATGGCAGAGGTGGTAACAAAAAGTAGGGACAGTATGCTTGCTATATGGCCTGAAATGCTATTTAGTGACTTTTCTGAGAGTTGAGTGGCCATTTTTTTGCTTTTTGGGAGCTTGGAATCCCTTTTGCGAAAAGCAAGAAATCTTTTTTGAAATTGTCGTTGTTAAATCAGTTAAAGTTTTATTAACGGTTCATCCGAAACCGCCATTTTTGATAAATTTTGAATTTGATTGGTTTTAGGTTTCTTGTTCCTGTTTTGAAGAATAAATCACATAGTTTAGTATTTACATTATAGCATTAAAGTCTACTTTTTTCATCAGTGAAAATTGAGGGTTTCCATTGGGATTGATTTTTTTTTTATAAAATTTGAAGGAAGATTTTTTTTTTCTGTTCTTTTTTCAATACCTATAGGAATCCCAGCGGATTCCGTTCATTTTCCAGGTTCATTTTTGGGGAGTACCCCAGGATCCCCGAAAACGGAATCCCAGGAAAAGTCAGAACTCTAGTACACATCTGTCCAGAAATTGAGGCCATAAGTGTAGAAAGAGGATGCATCCCCCAAACACAAAATATAAGAAAAGTTTTTTGTTACTTGTATGACCCCACTCAAGAAGTTTGATCTCATCTGTCTGCGTGAGATCGGCTTGTCTGTCTGCATTAGGAGACAATTAGCTTAGGCAGAGTGAGATACACTAACTATATAGGTACATTTTAATTAAACATTTAATATATAGAGTTGGTATTTTGATTAGGTTTGTTATTTAGGTACTGTTCTAATATCTGTAAAACACGCGCGAAGTGAAGTTTGGTTACTGCTAATGATATAAAACAAAATAGGATGAAAATATAATAGTTTATGAACAAAATTGGGCTATATATTTGCACATTAGGGGGGGGGGGTAAAGCATAGCACATATTAAATTTGTAACCTAACCTAGGTACCTTTTCCCCCTTAAATCTCCCCCCCCCCCCAAAAAAAAACCCTAACCCCAAAGTTTAAATATTGTAAACGCAGTGATTGCAATCATCAGCATAGGAAATTTCCGTTGAAAAAACCTGTTTGACTAGTTTCTTTAGCATCTTCGCTGTACATTACCTCCCGTGTTTTATAGATATTAGAACAGTACCAGTATTTAATATAACGCCTTCTGGGTGGCCTGCTTTTTGTAATTCTCTGTTTGAGTTTCCATAATTTTGTTACTAAAGTAGGTACTTTCCCTTTATATGGGCATTTACAAGGAAACCAGTCACGAAAAACCCGTTTTTGACGGGTAAATTCAAGAAACGGATTCGGAGTAATGCAATCCATAGCGCGATTTTCATTGCGTATACGATATCTAAACTTTTTAGAAATGCCCATATAATGGGAAAGTACCCTAAAGTATTATATTTTCATCAGATTTGGTACATTTCATTATGATTAACCTATCTTAACTTCTTGAGTGTGGTCGATATATCATACAAGTACCAGTTTTCTTTTCTCAATTTTATGCCACCTCACCAAAATATTGAAACCCCTTTTGAAACCTTGGACGGTACGTGCATGTTTTAGTGATTCCCTAAGTCGTCAAAATAATAAAAAAAAAATCGACTAACATTTCTGAGGGAAATCCTGGCTTCCTCTAAATGAATGCACGCTCTACTGGCACATGCAGTGTGTGTTTTGGGGATAGTTCAACCATTAAAACAGGCAAATTCAAAAATTGTGAAAAATCATGGATTTCCTACTGTAGAACATCCGTTTCCCCTGATTACGTGGAGTTTGTGTCTAATCAAATTTTCCCCTATTTTAAATAGTGAAGAAGCTAGTTCTCCAGGAAATTCCGCCTTAATTGAAGTGGAAAATCCCTTCCAAGTCCTGTGTAACACCACACATAGAGACCATCCAATTTCAAGAATATCGATTCTCTCTTTTGCCTTTTGTCAGGTTATGCTCTCCGACTGTCCTCGTGTGTGTCTAAACATCACGTACGCCACTATGGAATACTAGTCTCCGGGTGTTAATTATCGTGTTTTATTAAGATAACAGGTTTTTATTCTAAATATAGGTGCTGAGAAGCGGAAATGACTTAAGTAATATTTAAATTTGCCTTTGGGTTATTTTCAAAAAAGTGGAATGCACCATTTCCTTTATACCAAGGTATCTTATACTAGGGTAGAATAGTCTTTATCAAGAGAATGAACATAACAATATTTATCATTTAATTAAGCCTGCAAACGGTAGTATTTTATATAGTTTTATTTTCTTAGAATAGTACAATAAGATCCTGTATAACTTCATAATTGCTTATGAGTCAATAACTCCTGATGCATCTATATTTTTTCTCTTGTCTATCTTATTAAATGAGCAAGTATTGTACCGGGCTCCGGCACTCGGCAGGATTCTATATATAGAATCTCACTGTCGCTTGTATTCTAAACGCAGACAATTTGAGCCTTTTCTTGTTGTCATGACGTCCAAATCGACCTTAACTTAGAAGTGGTGCCTTTGTAAAATTACATTTCTTTATTGTACCTTTAACTTTTGACTCGGCTTGTCTTTTGTAATTATGAAAGACATGTCGCCGAACCTTTGTTTCTTTCAATTGTTCAGGTAGTAGGACAAAAATTTCTTTTTCTTCCAACGATTTACCTAGTCCAGGTTTTTGATATCCAGTCCATATATTTGATTTTCAAAAGTATGGTAGGTATTGATAACCTTATCCATGTCAAAATCCATAGCCCAATCATCGTCGCTATCATTTTCAATTTGTTTTGTTCTTTACACCTCGGTTTATCTTTCGTCATTATGAAATACATATCGCCAAACCTTTTTTTTTTTAAAGGTATGGGGCATGCGGCAGGCTACTATGTATAGATTCTCACTGTCACATGTCTTTTCATCGAGCGAAGCTCGGTCCTTGTTAGTTGCTACCATAACTGAAAGAAACTAGTGTAATTTTTCAGCCATAGGCTATAACTAATCATGGTTTCAGCGACAGCTGCAACCTAGCAAAGAGTGAACCACAGCCAATAGTAACCAAAAGTTAAAAAACGCGTTTTGAAAAAAACTGCCAAGTGAAAAACAAAATTTCCATCTGGCACTGACTCAGGAATGGTAACTATTATTTCGGTTCGTCTTAAAAGTAAAGCAAAGTTGTGAAGCTGAAAACAATTTTGTTGGACATCATTTTAAGCAGAAGATCTATTTTACAACGTTTCACTTTTATAAAACATAGATTTTTAAAGGTCATCAAAGGTCAGGACCCTCTAGAGGGAGAAGGAGTGGAGGTAGCTATTTCAAAATTCCTTCCTGGGACATACTTTAGCCTCTAAATTAGTCCCTGAAAATTTCATTTTCCTAACCAAACTCTATTCCAAGATAGCCAGAAGTAGCTAAAGTAGAATTTTACCAAAGTAAAAGTTTATTGCGAAAAGCAATTTATGGTGATTTAAAAAAAAAAAACTGAAATCCCTCAAAAGTGGCGTCAGATCAAAATGAAAAGTGTACCATTGGAATCAGCATGGTCGAACACCTCACGCACGGAAATTACAGTCCCCCTCCTTGAACAACAAGGAAAATTGCTTTTTTGCATCGGTAGCACTGATCTGTCTCCCGTTTTTTTTTTTTTTTCAGCGGGCCTAGCAGGCTACCAGAACATCATAGAGAGATGCTTAATGGCTCATTCAAAACTTGTTTCGTATATCTATGTGCTTTATATAAGTTCCGCCATCTGAAAGTGTCATATGGCACAAAAATGGCACTTTCTCTGCCATTTCTAAAGGGGTGGGGCTAGTGGGCTACCAAAACATCGTAGACAGATGTTTAATAGCTCACATAAAAGCTATTTCTCATATCTACGTTTTCCTTATAAATTCCACCACCTGCATGTGCCAAATGGCACTACTGGTTCGATGTCTCAAGTGGAAAAGCTGGGGCTTCTAGGCATCCAGAACTTCTTAGAGAGACGTTTAATGGCTCATTTGAAAGCTATTGCTCATATGTACGTGTTTTTTTTATCAGTCCTGCGATCCTTAAGGGCCATATAACACTAAAAACGGCACTTTTGGTGCGACTTTTAAGTGGAAAAGCTTGGAAGTATAAAACGGTACCATTGTGATAGCTATGCTCCAAAGGCCTTAACTGGAGATTTACAAGAACTCTTCCCGTATACTCCCCCACCCAGCTCCCTTAGTAAGTCTCTTTAGTCCGTTGGGAGAATTCACTATGAACTCTTTAACACGGTCAGCCGCCGTTGAGGCTCGCAAAATGATTTTTAAAATATCAAATGGCCTTAAGAGGGAGAAATTAATGAAGAACGCATAATTGAATCTCAAAATTCCAAATGACTATTTCTTGACGTACTCCCTCCCCTCCTCCTGTTCGCAAAAGTTGAATTTCGCCAAATATAGTTTAAGGCTCTCACTATTTGTAACAGAAGCTTTTATTAGCTCAATGTTTTATAATACCCAATTACAAATGTATTTGCTGAATAAGGTCCAATAACTATACTTTTGGTGATGACATAACTCTCCATAGTCTTTGGGAAAAGGGCTGTAAGCAGGGCTTCCACTTCTAGGGAGATTACCCTATTCTAGGGAGAAATAATTTCTTTTAGGGAAACTTATTTTGAATCTAGGGACAAAGGGCAATCTGGGTCAAAGTAAGGATTTTTAGGGAAATCTGGGGTAAATTAAGGATTTTAAGGGAAAATTTTGTGTTTTCAAACAAAAGGCTGAAAAATTCTCAAAGATTGCATATGCTCGGTTTTAAAAAAAACTTATGCAGCAACACTGGCTTACAGTGCTGTAATTGTCGAAATTTCAAAAAGCTGAACCCTGGAATATTATTTAGGTAGCCTAGTATTTATTTTATTTTTATGCAATGGTTTTGATTGGTGTAAACTACCGACATAAGAGAGTATTGTTTAGGCTATGCAGCAATCAAACAGTTCGTGGTAACGAACTGTAAGTAAGGAGCGACCCGGCTCAATGGTAACCGAAACTCTAAAAAACGGAATTTTGATACCAATAGATACATCAAAAGAACCAGATTTTAATGTTGGTTTCAAATATATAAGTTTCATCAAGTTTATGCCTACCTACTAAAAGTTACGCGCCTGAGAAAATGTTGCTGATTTTCGAAAAAAGGGTGAAAGACCCCCTAAAAGTTATAGAACCTTAATGAAAATCACACCATCATATTCAACGTATCAGAGAACCCTACTGCAGAGGTTTCAAGCTCCTATCAACAAAAATGTGGAATTTTGCATTTTTTGCCAAAAGAAAGATCACGGATGCGTGTTTTTTTTTTGTTTTTTTTTTTTTTTTTTTTTTTTTTTCAGGGGTGATGGTGTTGACCCAGTGGTCCTAGAATATCGTGAGAGGGCTCATTCGAACGGAAATTAAAAGTTCTAGTGCCCTTTTTAAGTGACAAAAAAAAATGGCGGGCAACTAGGTCCCCTCCCACGCGGATTGTTTTCCCAAAGTCACCTGATCAAAATTTTGAGATAGCCATTTTGTTTAGCATGGTCGAAAATATTATAACTATGTCTTTAGGATGACTTAACCCCTTGAAGCCCCCAGGGGGAGGGCTGAAAGTTATGAACTTTACCCAATGTCAACATATAGGCCTAGTATTGGTTATTGGGACCCGGCTCAATGGTAACCGAAACTCTAGATAACGGTATTTACATACAAATAGATGAATCAAAAGAATTGAATTTTAATGTGGATGTGAAATATATAAGTTTCATCAAGTTCAGTTTAACTTATCAAAAGTTACGCGCCTGAAAAATTTTTAGTAATTTTCAAAAAAAGGGGGAAAGAACCTGTAAAAACTGTATAACCTGAATGAAAATCACACCATAATACCCTGCGTATCAGAAAACCCTACTGTAGAGGTTTCAAGCTCCTATCTACAAAAATGTGGAATTTTGCTTGTTTTGCCAGAAGAAAGATCACGGGTGCGTGTTTATGTTTTTTTTTTGTTTTTTTTTCCCCAGGGGTGATTGTATCGACCCAGTGGTCCTAGATTATCGTGGGAGGGCTCATTGGAATGGAAATTAAAAGTTCTAGTGCCCTTTTTAAGTGACCAAAAAAAATGGAGGGCAACTAGGCCCCCTGCCACGCTCATTGTTTTCCCAAAGTCACCTGATCAAAATTTTGAGATAGCCATTTTGTTCAGCATGTTCGAAAATATTATAAGTATGTCTAGGATGACTTAATCCCCCGAAGTTCCCGGGAGGAGGGCTGAAAGTTATGAACTTTACCCAATGTTAACATATAGTATTGGTTATTGGGAAGTATACAGTACAGACGTTTTCAGGGGAGATTTTTTCTGGTAGTGGGGGGGGGCAGGGACGTACGCAGGGGGGGCCTCAGGGACCGGCCCCCCCCCTCCCGAAATCTCACGATTTTTTTCATTTTCCCATAATTTTCAGATTTTTCTCACAGAATAATGGGTTTGAAGGATTTGCCCCCCCCCGAAACAAATTGGCCCCCCCCCCCGAAAAAAAATTCCTGTGTACATGCCTGGGGTCGGGGGTTATGTAGGAGGATCTTTCCATGAAGACAGTTTTCATGGGGGAAGGGACATTGGTATGAAGGGGACGCCGGACTTCCCAGCATTGTTTAAAAAAAGATCAGAAATTAAATATAAAAAAACAAGTTTTTCAACTGCAACAGCAGCAACATCAAAACTTTAAACGAACAAAAAATATTACATATATGATTGGGTTCACCTTCTAGTCAATATCTCTCTCTTTAAGCCAGAGATTTTTTAGTACTTTCATAAGAGCTATTTATTCTAATTAACGGCCTTTGTGATTAAGCGGTTATTTTTAAAGAATTGGAACAAAATTTGAACTTTCGCTTAAAGAGCAAGGTATTGACTAGGGGGCGAACCCCCTAATATATGTATTAAAAATATATGAATATAGAAGTTCGTTACGTAAGTTAATTCGTAAGTTACGTATATCTTTTACTACTAAAAACGTTCGTAAATAAAATGAAACAATTTTCGAGAAAGCCATTTAACCAAATAAAAGTAAATTAATATGAAAATTTAGTTTTAATTGTTCATGTGCTGTGAGCCAAGATCAAAACCTGCATTTATTTATAAGCGTTCAAAAATTAAATAAAAAAAAAAGTTTTTTCAACTTTGAGTTGGAAGCGGCGTTAAAACTTAAAACGAACAAAAATGATTTTGCCTACTAATGTGACTCTCCTCTCCTCCATGCCTTGTTCTTTTAGCTAAAGTTTGACTTTCTCACAACTCTATTTTTTTAAACAATAAAAAAAATTTAGCGTAAAGAGCGAGGCGTTGAGGAGGGGACAGCCCCTTTCATATACGGAATAATTTCTGTTCGTTTTAAGTTTTAATGTCGCTCCTTACTTTCAGTTAAAAAAACTTGTTTTTATTATTTAATTGTGGACAAGGTTTATATTCACTGATTATTCAGGTAGCTAAGAAATAAACTTACCTCTATAGTCAGAATTGCATCCTGAATCAAAATTTAACATGCATTTGAGTCGGAAATGAACTTCACCCTCTGAATTTTACCATCTCTAAAATGAATTTAGCGATGGATTGGCTGAGGATCTTACTAACTGCATCAAACAAGTCATTGAAAAAAACTCGATTCTCTAGCAAAATATTTTTGGATTTTGTACAAATACTACTAACGTCAGGTTTGGAGCCAATAGATCTGCTTCAACGCTAATGAAAGCCATGGTGTCCCATGTATTGAATGTGAAATGCTCATGCCATCTTATTCACTTATGTTCATATTATGCATGCTTGTAACTTCCCAAGACACTAGAAGACTTGGTGCGAAATATCTATGCCCACTTTTCCAGAAGTGCTTCCATATCAGATAAGTATGCTGAATTTCAGGAGTTCTTTTAATCCAAAGCACCCTCATTTCTTGCACCAGGACAAACCCGCTGGATGTTCCTTCAGGTATGCATAAACATGCTTATTGAGCATCTGTTGGCTATTACTCAGTATTTCATAGAGACCCCGTTTGACGACCCAACTGCAACCAATGACCTTATCTTGTCAACATTAGAAATCAAGTTGACAAAGCCATACCTTGAATTCATGGAGTACTCTCTTGGCCTCTCCAAGGAATTTAACAAAGTTTTTTAATCTTAACTTCCATTTCTTCACTCCCTAAAGGCAAGTGTCAGAAAACTTGGGAATGATTTTGCATCTAACTTCATCAAATTGGCCTGTATTCACAGCGTTGCTGTGTTTACTAAACTGGATCCTTACCTTTCAAGTGGGTACCTGCCTTTAAACCAGACATATGTGGGAATAGCTGCAAGCAATTCAATGCAAGGGCTCATAGATGCTCAAGGGCCAAGTGATAATATTGATCTATTTTACCGGTCTTGTTGAAAATGCTATATAGTCCTAATCAAGCACATCCAAAACCCTTCCAAGACGCTTTGGTTGAACCAAGGAATACAAGAAGTTTGAAACCAAATCTCTAAGGCCACTGTTTGTGAGATTTCCTGTTCTAAGAGAAAAGTGTTGCCTCCAGAAAATGGACATAGAATGGAGGTCACAGGCAATGACTGATGTCACTGAGCTTCATTTGGGAGATGCCCAAGTTGAAGACCTGTTAGTTGAGCAGTACTGGATAAAGATATTTAGTCTGGAGACTCGTAATGGCAAAATCAAGTATCCGGAATTGCGGAAGCGCATATCACTGATCTTCTCTTTACCTTTTAGCAATGTACCAACTGAGCGTTTGTTCAGTACCCTGAAATTAATCAAAACAAACATCCGAAATAGTCTCGGGAATGTCACACTAGTCTCACTTGTTCGAGTCAATTAATGGTTGAAAAACAAAGATAAAACTTTATCAAATGTCAGCATAGTGAAAGCTGTCACTGGCTTCAAAACGAAGGCAAACACCAAGTGCGATGAAATGCTGGAGATTGCACTTAATTAAACTTTCTTATGTGTTCTAGGTAGCGAAAAAGATTTTATATATATATCTGTGAAGTGGAGGCCATGGATAAAATTGCCGAGGATCTGGAAGATGTAAACTTTCTTATGTGTTCTAGGTAGTGAAAAAGATATTATATATATATATATATATATATATATATATATATATATATATATATATCTGTGAAGTGGAGGCCATGGATAAAATTGCCGAGGATCTGGAAGATGCAGCTAGACGGCATAATAGTAAAATATTGTACTGGTACGTTAAAAAATTGAGAGGGAGTAGTCAATCCGGACTTGTTCCAGTTAAAGATAGGAATGGGGTCGCAATTAGCGATAAGGAAAAAAACTAAAGCGAGATGGGCCGAACATTTTGAGAACTTGCTTAACCGAGATAGAGTTGCAGGAAAAAATATAGAGGAAAATGAAAAAGTTTGTGATACCTTGGATGTGAAGGAAGATTTGTTTTGTGAGGAGGAATTAGCAACAGTACTAAAAGGATTAAAGAAGAATAAGGCTCCAGGTGCTGATAGGGTGGTAAATGAGTTTCTTAAATATGGTGGCTCTGAGGTTAGAAATAAGCTACTGAAGATTATGAATATGATTTTTGAAAAAGGCGAAGTACCTAACGATTTTAAGAAAACCTTAATTAAGCCATTGTATAAGAAAGATGATAAGAGTGTGTGTCGTAATTATCGAGGCATTAGTCTGGTTTCTGTAGGTAGTAAATTATTTATTAATGTGATACTTTATAGACTGAGAGATGCCGTAGACAACGTTTTAAGAGAAGAACAGTGCGGTTTGAGAAAAGGTAGAGTATGTATCGACTAAATTTTTACTCTTGGGCCAATAATTGAGAAGTACCTGAGTTTTCAAAGACCTTTGGTCCTCAGTTTTATAGATTATGAGCAAGCATTCAATTCTGTCGATAAAGAAACGTTAACAAAGGTTTTATCCTTCTATGATATACCAGACAAATGCATTAAATGATTAGTACTATGTACGAGAATAACACTGCTACGGTTAAGGTAGGAAATGAGGCTAGCAGCTGGTTTTATATTAAATCAGGAGTTAAGCAGGGTTGTGTCCTATCCCCCTTTATATGGATTATTTTGATGGACTTTGTTTTAAGGAACACAGGAAAGGCAATGGGAGACCACGGAATCAAATGGGGAGGAAAAAGTCTCCTGAACTTGGATTATGCTGATGATTTAAGCATCCTAGATGAGAGTTTGAGCAAACTGAATGGACTCTTAGAGGTTTTGCGAGTTCAGGGTGCTAGAATAGGTTGAAAATTAATGTTAGGAAGACTAAGTCACTAAGGCTAGGAATAAGAGAAGATGAAAAGGTGACGTTGGGTAATGAAAAGATTGATCAGGTGGGCAGCTTCACTTACCTTGGTAGTATTATTAGTAAAGATGTTAAAAATAGAATAGCCAAGGCTCAGGGTGTTTTTTCACAGTTAAAAAAAGTCTGGAAGTGTTATGTAAAGGGTTTTAAGCGGAATTACGGATTATTGAACTATAAGTTTTGACGTCTCAGAGCTTTGTTTCCATGGCACAATCAGATCTGACTTCAAAGAGATACGAATTCATATAGGCTAGCAGGGGTTAGAAACATTTTTCTAAGCCGTGGCGATGACAACTTTTGGTGTTTGCAGGGATGAAAAAACGTGGCCTCTTCTTCTCAGGCTATCTGGAGATCAGATTCCTTTGGGAGCATTTATCTTGGAGACTTGCGAAATAATTACCTATTATTGGACTAGACGCAGACATATAAATGAAATAAACACAGATAAAAAAGACAAGAGATTTATTGAACTTACATGCATAGTCGCACAGCAACGGGTCACTTCATTGACAATAACGGTGACCAAAATATAACGATTGGTACTAATCGTTTCAGATCTGACTTAAGATTCAAATTAAAAAACACATTGTCCCCATTCCCAACCGCAATTTTTTCGTCCTGCACTGTAAGGAGTGCTCGCCCTTGGAACAAGAGAGCCAAGGTTGTAAATATTTCGTCCAATAATCTTTTTTTAAATATTTTTGATGATTCAAGCATTCACACGGTTTTTTGCCATTTAAACTTCCTTAGAAATATCGTACGTAGCAATTTTTTAATACTAATTATCTTAAGCGAAATTAGAACGACCAGCGTCGTTGTTTGACTGGAGCTAGAAATGCAATTTCTCTTTTCGCTGATTGTAAATTTAAATTTTAGGAAGCTGTATTTGAGCTAAATTAGTGGACGTTTAATTTCTGCCCGAATCATCTTTAGAAGGAAATAATCTTATATTTTAAATACATGGTATTCTAATATTGGTGCACATCACCCTTCCTATGAAATAATGACGTCCCGTCATTAGTAACTGCTCATTAGGAGTGCTTAACATTTTTCAATTATTTTTCTTTTTTTTTCTAAATCTAACACTGATTACTTTTACATTTCCAATAAGGTTGGGACTATTCTACTTTTACATTAGTTTTTTTTTTATTTTGCTGTCTATATGACGTACTACATACTATCTACACAACGTTAAGTTAATAACTTGATAATATTACACCTAATTCTACTTGTGGTACATACATGAATGATTTATGACATACAATATTTGGTTCATCATATTCACTGATGACATTAAAACACTTTCACTATTGGGATTTTTGAATTGTCCAAGTTATTAGGAAGTAACACATGTAGCTTCACATCTATTCATCACCTTTCGTGTCCTTAGTGTACTAAACCCCTCTGTTGTTATAATTACTCTGTTGTAATTACTGTCCTTCACTCCTTTTGTCCTGGCAAAAATTTCGAAGCACTTACGTTATGGTTTCTTCATGGAACAGTTTGAGTCTAGTTGTCTTCACACGGTAAGTTTTCCCCAATAGTCAAGTGGGAAATGGTTGTTGAATATTGTTCTAATAGTCAACTGAGGACTGATTCTTCCCACTGCACATGTTGGTGTTTTTCTTCTCAGCATATCATTTTTTTAGGATTTTAGAGGCACATAGAGAATGTATTTCTCGCATAAAATTGTTCATTTGTGCCTTTTGAAACGGGTTGTCGTCATACTATAGTGACTCTCTTAATATATTGTCTTTAAATTCAACTTCGAACCTCTTCAACTATCATTTAACTTCAAATATTGTTAAATATCGTTTATCTTGTACTGCTCGATGGTGTTCTCAGAGTTAAAGTTCAAATTGTATTTAATTTCTGCTTCAAGTATCTTCAAATGTCTTTAAGTGTCATTTAACTTTCAATATCGTCTATCGTGTGCTGATCGACGGAGTTCTCAGAATTAAACTTCAAATTATCTCTAACTTCAGTTTCGAATATCTTCGAATGTCTTTAAGTATCTTTTAACTTCAAATATCGTTGAATATCGTTTATCTTGTACTGATCGATGGGGTTCTCAGAATTAAACTTCAAGTTGTCTTTAATTTCAGCTTCAAATATCTTGAAATGTCTTTAAGTATCATTTAACTTCGAATATCGTTAAATATTGTTTATCTTGTTCTGATCGATGGGGTTCTCAGCATTTATGTGATTATATAGTTCGTTAAAGCACTTGATACTGAGGTTCAAATATGGTGTTACCTGATATGTAATACGGTTCATGGTCGAAGAAACGACGGTCAAAGGTAACTGTTGTTTTCGTAGACGAAGCTGGGATGAAGTTGCCTGGAGTCATGGTGAGTACTCTTCGTTGGTTGAGATATGATGAAAATAGATGTTACTGGGTCGTATCTGTACTAGGTAGCTTATTGTAATACTCAATGACCAAAGTGTCTATTTACTTTCCTGTAATAAAAACAGCGCGGCAGAATCACACGTTCTTTGAAGTAAATACACATACAATAGTTCACGCATTAATTGGGTTATAATTTCTAAGTTATGAGACAGAATTAAATAAATACACTAATATTGGCATTCTCAACGAAAATCTAAAAATCTAAATTTGAGAAGTTTTTAAATTTCTTCTGATAACGAACATACCGATATTAAATAAACATAATTTAACCTACATTATTAAGTTTGAGGTCTACTGTTACGATATTTTTTTCATGCCTGCATTGCTCACGCACGTCCGTGCTGTTTAAGAAACGCATGTGCAGCGTCATAGCCGCATAGTTTTATGCAAACGATACTACAATGAGGGAGCAAGACATAACAAGGACGAGTGGAGACCTCCCTACCCACTCGTCTTCTAATGTCCTCCCCATTTCTAGGCTTAGACGGTCTCATGGGGTTGCGGGCTTATCGACTGAAATGCATAGGTTCTTAGTCTCTGAATTTTTCCGTAATTGCAAGTCAACATTGGTGCCTCATATTCGCCTTTCGAATAAGGTCATTAGATGCAGGATTTCCAAGCTTGCCTCCATAGATTCCAGTTAATGCTTGGCAAAGAATATAAGCATACTGAAGAACTGACATCAATATCTTTTTAGAAGGCTATTGTTTGAGCAAATCCTTCAGAACTAAATAAATAAATAGTATATTAAAGTCTTATTAGAATCCGTTAAGCGAGAAACACCTTCACATTAAAAGGGAATTCCTTGTGGGTTTTACTTAGTCGCCATTGGACATTCACAGGGTTTCAATCCATATATCTTAACTGATTAAATGGTTTTAAAATTTTACATATTATTATTGAGATATAATTTCACATCCACCGTGAAATTCTACATATAAACGTACCAATAGGTTGTTTGGTTTTAGTTACCGATAGTTGGCTATTAGTACATATATTACTCGAGTAAGAAACACATGAATGAGCAATGTGTAGGCCTAAAATAATTATAATCTGCACTAAGATAAAATATTTCATATAATTAGACGCTTCTGTACTGGTAGTTTTTTTTTTTTGATTTTATAAAGCTGTCAGATATAAGGGTATAGCCTACTGAATTGCATAGTTTAAAAACTAAACTTCTTTTCAAAATAGCCGACACTCCGAACTAGTCGTGTTTACTTCAGTTAATAAAAACAAATTCGCTCTATCAAAATATACTGAAAACTGGCTGAAATTTGTACGGGTATAATGGGGGTGAAGAAATTTAGGTTTCAAGAGGAAATCTTTTTGGTAGTCACTATATCAGAATTGGATAATTTAATATACATGTTGCTCAAATAGATTTCGTATAAACTAAAAAAGGGGGAAAGGGGAAAATTTTTTTTACAAAAATAAACGTTTTTCACTAAATGAAGCACAGTCTTTTCAAGTTAAACATAAACCTTAGTCTAACTTGAATAAATTATCAGGTTCTAAATAGTTTATTGAAATAATTAAATTTTAAATAATAACTTATTGAGAAATTATATTTTAATAAATAATTAAAGTAAAAATTGAGTACGAATTGATTATTAGAATAATTAAATAAGAATTTGACTGATATTTTAAGCAAGAAAAACGAACAAAACGGCAAGTAAAAAGGAAGATTAAACACTAAAAACCTAAAAATAGAGCAAAACACGATTCAGATCAAGCTCTAGCTATGAATAGTGTCAGATTATCGAATTTTTAAGTCAAGTTAGGCATATCTGATTTTCTTTTGATTAATTTTCTTCATAGTTAAATTTTTTTTTTTCCAATCTTCACGTGGAAGGCAATTTCAGCAGGGATTCTAAATCTTAGAAAACTTTTATGCCCATTGTAGAGAGGAGATTTCGCCTCGACTTAATCCATGTATAAGACCATTAGTAAAGATATCACCGTCATCACCTTGCAGTCTTCTTATTGGTAAAAATTCAACGATAAGTAAAAAATTTTTTTTTTTTTTTATGACATCAATCTTTGTTCGGACCTGGGTCGATTTTTCATAGAAAATCCGTGGAGGCCTGAGTCAGTATAGGTAAGATATAACGTGACTGACTTAAGAAAATATGTCACAAAAATTAGATCACAATATATGTCATAGATAAACTAATGAAATTAAAGAACATTTTTGTCACAGAACGATAGAACAGTGATCTCTGTTATTGTATACGTCATAGATATAAACTAGTGAAATTAAATTTTTTCGTCAAGGAGCTAAAGACATTAATGCCTTTGTTTCTCTTTGAAAGTAATGTTTAACACAGAGCTGTAGGAAAGCATACGTCATTGATATACTATAATGTAATCAAAACGCTTGTCTCTCTTTTTTTTTGCCTCGGAGCAATAGGACAGAAAGCTCTCTGTTTCCCTTTCAAAGCATTCAGATCCCAAAAACTTAAACTTAGCTAGCTCATAGAAATTTCTATTCAAACGTTAAGTATTGTGTTGACTGGCCCTGATTGGCATAAAAATACAAATTTCTTACACTTGAAGGACTGAAAAATATCCCTTCCTACGATCGTTAAAAAAAAAATTACAAAAAACAATCATGGGCCTTGAGTTCCTCCCCAGGCTTCCCACAAGACATGGCCCAACACCATTTGTCGTTCTCAGTCGATCACGAGCTTCCTACCTTCGGTTATTTTCTGTTCCAACCTTTCTATTATCCTTTGAAAGGGCATAGAAATAACACTAACAAAAATAAGACATCTAAAACTTAATCAAATCCTTAGTAACATAGACTAATTTAGTCTAAGGTGCGTAAAGTATAGCAATCAAGGATGCTTGTTGTAACAAAACATTGAAAGTAGATTTAATTTAACTGAAGTAATAAGGTATGTCTTAAGTCTAGCTACAGAAATAAAACCTAAATATGCTCATTCTTTCTAGCTCTTAAGTAAATGGAGCAACATGAAACGAAAAATTGACATTTTCACATAAATAGTTTTTTTAAGAACAATATACTGACTTTTGACAATCTTTCTTAATTGTGTTGAATGCTATCTGTTTATAAAAAAGGCATAAAGTTAAGTCTGATATTTGCCATCATTACAAATAACCGATAAAATTAATAAGCGCAAATAACGCGGATATTTATCCACTAGGGGACCTAACGTGTGCGAGGAGAGTCGACCCCAGCAATACAAATGACGCTCGACCCCAAAAAAATACATTCATGTATTTTTAATTATTCTTTGTAAACAAGCATGAACACTGGCTTGTTTTACATCTACATAGCTCTAAAGCAGCCATGGTTTAAAATTCAAATTTTTTTGTTCACTCATTTTGCGGAGCTAATTCAGAATTTGAATTTTTTCTAACACCATTATTCACGTGAAGGTCATCTGTGTAGGTAAAGGAGACCCTTTTAAGACCTATCCCTATGCCTCAATTTTCTGTGATTAACGGTTTCTTTCGCCGAATTTCTCGCCTTATGCAGAGTTCCAGTCACAGCTGGGTAACAACCCCCTTTTTTTTTTGCTTCCTTCGGCGATTTTTGCTAAGCTTCCTAGGATGTGTGCTTATGCCGCTGCCGCCAATGTTCGTAGTGCTAGCTACCACTGGCACTTCTTATTAGGGTGTATGTGCGGGGTCACTACTTTTAAAGGCAAAAAATGACACAAAAAGATTGCTATGCCACTTACTCGAATGACGCAAAAAGATTGCTATGCCACTTACTCGAATGACGCAAAAAGATTGCTATGCCACTTACTCGAATGGCGCAAAAAGATTGCTATGCCACTTACTCGAATGGGAGAACCCCTTGTCAGCCCTAATGTTAGTGAGATTCCCGCTCTTACCCCAACGGTTCTGCAAATATCGGGTTTGGTATACCCTATTTACAGTATACCCTGTCCCAGGGTGTGATAACGCGACCGAGTTGTCAAATGTACACTTTCTAAAGCCAAATGTACCCACCTTGGGTTACGGCTAGAAAATATCTACTCTCTCCTTGGAGTTAATAACCCTCCCTGTCAATGTAATAATGACGGTGCCTTGTAGCTCTATTCCTACCCTGCCTGGATTACGGAAAATACTACACAGTTTGTAGAAAATACCTTACTTGTATTTTTCCAAAAGGGTCACAAATGTAATTAAAGAAACGAAAATAGGTCATTTATCTGAAAGGAAAAGAAACAGGGGTGGAACCCCAACAGACCCCATTTGCTACTATTATGCCTAAAATTCTTCTGTTTCTACCAACATTTTATCGATCCAGCAAGAATTTGTTTTTCTTTACATTTTATCTTTTAATTTATTCCTTCAATTCACGGTACAAATACTTTATTATTTAGTAATATACGGCAATACTTCATTGCATTTATTACTAATCACTAAAAAAATTACTAATTATATACTTGATTCTACTTGTTAAAACCTGAATACTATTTTTTTTCTCATTTTACAATTCTTCATTGAGCCTTTTCTCCATTTTTCTATTGTACCCAACTCTTTTAGGGGATACAAATTTATTTCTAACAGCCAAAGTTCAAGCAAAGCTGCTCGAAGTTTTGCTAGTTCGAGCGCCGTTAAAAGCGAAGTCCATTTACCTTCCTCTTTTGACAAAGCCATTTCTGTTTCAATATACCATTTTTTATTTAGTCAACTCGACCCAGTTTTCTCAACTTCCACCAGTTAAAACTTAAAGAAAATAAAAATATAGTATATATGTATTGGGGGAGGCTATTATCTCCTATGAGATATCTAAAGGGTTTTCTTGTAGTAGCTTAGCGGCACTAGGCCTAATCAATTTTCTTATATGTCTGTATCTTTCTAATTATTAAATTTGAATTGCAAAGTTTTAATAGCTTAATTAGTTCGCAGTTTTTCTCTAATTTCCGACACGCACCATTTTTAGCGATAGAAAAGGTTTACTATTTGCTTGTGGCAACCGGAATTTCTGCAATAGCGCCACTTATAGCGCTGGAGATTGTGTCAACTAGGCTAGCGCCGCTCTCAATTAATGAGAGAAAATTGAGTATGTAGACATACAAATGTGGCTTCTTCCTTCTTGAGCTGTGTGGAGATCAGATTCCTTTGGAAGCTTTTACCTTGGAGTCTTACGAACTAATTACCTATTATCGGACTAGACGCAGACATATAAATGAAATAAACACAGATAAAAAAGACAATAGATTTATTGAACTTACATGCTTAGTCGCACAGCAACGGGTCACTTCATTGACAATAACGGTGACCAAAATATAAAGATTGGTACTAATAGTTTCAGATCCGACTTAAGATTACAATTAAAAAACATATTTACCCCATTCCCAAACGCAGTTCTTTCGTCCTGCGCTGTAAGGATTGCTCGCCCTTGGACCAAGAGAGCCAAGGATGTAAATCTTTCGTCCAATAATCTTTTTTTAAATATTTTTGATGATTCAAGCATTCACACGGTTTTTTTTTGCCATTGAAACTTCCTTAGAAACATCGTACGTAGCAATTTTTTGCTACTAATTATCTTAGCGAAATTCGAACGACTAGCGTCGTTGTTTGACTGAAGCTAGAAATGCAAGTTCTCTTTTTGCTGATTAAGAATTTAGACTCTTGGAAGCGGTATTTGAACTCAATTAGGGGACGTTTAATTTCTGCCCGAATCATCTTTAGAAGGAAAGAATCTTGTATTTTAAATATATGGTATTTTACTGCTGGTGCAGAAGAATAGGAAGATAAGTCTACAAACCAAGATTAGAATATTAGAAGCTACAGTGATGACAGTGGTCAAATATGGCTCTGAAGCATGGACGCTCCGAAAAGCGGATGAAGATTTGCTTGATGTTTTCCAGAGAAATTGCTTAAGGATTGTTCTAGGTACCCGGCTAAATGACCGTATCTTAAACAATAGGCTATACGAAAAATGTGGTTCAATACCGCTCTCTAGGGCTATAATGAAGGAAAGGTTGAGGCAGTTAGGGCACGTTGTGCGGATGAAGGATGACATATTGCCGAAGATTGTTCTTTTTGGCCAACCCTCTAGGTTTAAACGGAAAGCAGGTCGTACTTGTCTGGGGTGAGACGACGTCATGAAGAAAGATTTAAAGGAAGTCGGAACTTCTCGGGCGGGTGTAAAAAGAGGGGCTTAGAATAGATTGGGATGGATGAGGAGTGTGCGTACCTGTGTTGGCCTCAGGCGGCTTGGTGCTGCGGTGAGTTGTTAGTAGTAGTAGTAGTAGTAGTAGTAATTTGATGCTGCGCTGTGCAGCATCAAATCATTCAATCATGTAGATTGTGTGGAAATGTAAAGCAAACTATCCCTTCTTTCTAGGGAGAAAAATTGGGAGAAATCTGACCTAAACATAGGGAATTTAAGGGAAAATTGATATAAAAATAGGGAAATTTGAAATTGAAAAGGGGAAGCACAGGCTGTAAGTTACACAACTTGGTCCTACCAGAACAAATAGATTGAATTCGATCATCAGCCGCCGTAGTTCAGTTACTAGCGCGTTAGACCTTGAATCAGAATTATAGGGGTTCAGTTCCTTAATCAGGCATTTTTATATCACGGCCCTTGTGTTTCAAGAGTCATTCTTAAATAATTTGAACAAAAAGTCAAACTTTAACGTAAAGAGTGGGGCATTGAGGAGGGTGAAACCCCCTTCATATACGTAATAATTTATGTTCGTTTTAAGTTTTAATGTTGCTCCTTACCTTCAGTTGAAAAATAAACTTTTTTTATTTAATCATTTAGAAGTAACTGCGAGATTTAATCATTTGATTCGGAGCGAAGCTTTTAGATTTGGAGAGGGCTGGGGCGCGTTATATTGACTATAAATCTCTGTGTTTTGGTGAGTATAATATTTCTTAGCGATTTTCTCTTGAGTGGTCTCTCAGTTGTATTTTGGTTATTTTTTTTATTGTGGTTGTGTGAGGGTGGTAGTGAGAGAACGGCGATAATTAGTTATAGTTTGGTTTTTTATTTTAGGAGCTGCACCAAGTTAGAGGAGGTTGTGCCGTGCTTTTTTTTTTTTTTTTTTTTTTTTATTTATTGTTTTACGTTGTTGATAGCGTTGTATATATCAGGGTTCTTTTTTTGAAGGGTGTATAGCTTACAAGTTTGCTTCTGGTGGTTGATTTATATATTTGTTTGATTTAAATTAAAACCCTTATTACTTAGAACCTTATCCTACTTTACTAATAGTTGGTTTTCAAGGATCTTGTGAAATCCTTTCAAACTTTTGCATGGAGACAGTGCTCCCCAGTCTTCAAGGATCATTCGGGGGTAGTTCCCTCCCCTCCACTTGAAGTTTGAGGCTATCAAAGAGAGTATTTCGAATAATTATATTATGGATATGCCGGAATGAAATGTCGGTACTTGTCTAGAATCTGGGTACACCTGAAAGAAAGACCGCATCGAAATCCCGAAGCCGCTATTGATAAACATGTTTCCGCTGCATAGTGAGATATTGTTCACTCAGTGACAGATTTAAACTTTAGTTTTTTGGGGTTTAAGGATACTAAAAGGTAGCTAGGTTACGTATTTGATATATGCTATGCTTTACCCCCACCCCTAATGTGCAAATATATAGCCCAAATTTGTTTCTAAGCTATTATATTTTCATCCTATTTTGTTTTATTTCATTAGCATTAACGAAACTTCACTTCTCGCATGTGTACTCAGATTCTAGACAAGTACAGAAATGCCTAAAAATCCGCTTTGTTTCTCGTAATGATGAATTTTTCTTGACCGTTTTACAAAAAGAAGAAAAATGCTGGCGAACGTGACTAAAAGCAAAGAAATGCTGTCATGGCTGAATCAGCAAACTTTAATTTCTCACGTAGGCAGTCGGGAAAGGCCATATTAACTGCAATCTGGTTGCGAAAGTTTGTGTTGGAAATTGATTTGTAATTTGTTATTGTATTTTAAATAACAGATGTGTATCTTTTTGCTATTTCAAAATCTAATTTATGAGGAAAAGACTTTTGGTTAGGCTTTGTTCTTGTTAAGACGATCGTCTTAATCTTTGTGTAGTTTCTATAGCCATAAATCATTTTCTTTTAAATAATTCCTAGGAGGTAGCAGCTACCCAGGAATTTATTGCGGCTGAGTGGGTAGTTACAGGGTAGGCGAATCAAAGGAAGTATTGCAAGTCACGGGCAATAGAAACTGGGGTCGGTACTTTTGTACAGAATGGTACATACTCGAGAACAAACTAGTTTTATCTGGCTGTATTAAGACATTTAGCTTACCCTCAGTGGAAAAAAAAGTGACGGGTGACAGAATACATTGGACTTGTATAATTTGGGCTATGTATTTGCATATTAGGGGGGGGAGGGTGAATTATTTGGACAGCGGAAAGTTAGAAAACAATTCTTACTTCATAATATGCAGAATAATTGTAGCTAACACATTTTGTATTCAGACCCGCTATACTTTATCCCACCCCCCTAATGTGCAAATATGTAGCACAAATTAATTTCTAAAATATTATATTTTCGTCATATTTATGTATATTCCATTAGGGTTAACCTAACTTCACTTCTCGAGTGTGTACCATTATGTACACAAGTACCCTGGGGCTTTTCTGCGTTGGTTCCTCTTCTGTACTTCATAGTGACTACTAAACTAAAAATAAATTTTTGTTTTTAGGCGATGGTTGCATGTTACCCTGGTAGTGGAAGTCACTATGTAAAGCATATCGATAATCCTAACAAAGACGGGAGATGTATTACTAGCATTTATTATTTGAATAAAAATTGGGACTCTAAGGTGATTTTTTAGATTTTTTTTCCTATTTTAACTTAGTTCAACGTTTAGTTCATTATTTAAATATCCGTGTAAAGGTATCAACTGGTTGCTTAGATGACTTATATCATTCTCTAATGGTCGAATAGATATTATCAGAACTAGACGTTTAAACTGTTTCTGCTAATTGAAAAAAAAAAAAAAACATCGGGTAGTGTCATTATTGATGGCAAATTTATTTGTTCTTTTAAGCTGTATCAGTGTTATTATTTGTATTTTTTTAGCTATTTTGTAGAGCAGTATCCAAGTGTTAGGTTAAGTTCATTGTTTAAATGTTGGTGTATAGGTATCAACTGGTTGCTTAGAATCTAAGATGACTTATATTATTCTGTTATGGGCGAATAAATAGTATCAGGATTAGACATTTAAGCTGTTTCTGCTTATTAAAAAAAAGAGGCTATTGTTATTATTGAAGGCAATTTTTAGCTATATATCTGTTACTAATGCCGGTGTTACCGCAAATATCGAAGTAAGTCTATATGAAATGTTCGTTTATTAGTTTACTTTGAAACTAAAGAATAACGGGAAGTAAACGTAATAATTTATTTGAGGATAACCCACATTTTAGGGAGGGATGGGAGACAATAAAAGCAAAATCAGCTCATCAAGAAAAGCAACAATGGGATGTATTTTATGAAAATAACTTAATAATACCAAGAAAGAGTAAAAATACTGGAATTTCAGGGGCCGTTCTGACTAACCTCCTACGGCTACGTGCATGTTTTAGAGGGGGGTATAGATTGAAAACTGCAAGTGTCTTTAATTCCCTAGTTAGTCTAAAACTTTTCAAATAACCAATCCTGTGTAAAGCTATTTATAAAGATTGAAGTAATTGGACTTTCCCTGTCCATGAGAGTTAATTTTCTTGTTTGTAATATTCATATTTTTCACTCTTTTCTGCAATATCTATATATTAGATTTTAGACGTCCGCGATTTTATGTTATTTAAGCGCAATTGTTTCCCTTGAATGCAGAGACAGCGTTTGGGGATAAGGCTATTGTAAAATAAGATTCTCCCACGCTCTCGGGTCTTTAGCCCTCCTCCATTTTGTTTGCCAGTACCCCCCAAACTGAATTTTTCCCACTGAAAATATCCAAAAGGGTATTTGCAATGAAAATACAAAAATTAAAATCAATCTAGGGAGGAAAATTTTTTAGGAGAAATACCCTGCCTTGAATTTATCACGATGTGCTTGAACAGCAGGCAAATACCGACCACGCCTATTACCTTTTCCCCCATATCTTGATATGCTAGTAGTTTGATCAATAGCACAGTATAAGTATATATGAATATATAGTCCATTGTAATATTTTTTAGTTTGTGTGGTCAAACCATTTCGAATTGATTGGGCGGTCTTGCCATTACTTGCAGAGCTTGAATAAGAGATCCGAATAAACGACAAAAAACTTCCTGCTTCCCTGGAAATATTAGGAAAACCATTTAACTTCTCCCGTTTTCTGCCGGATAGAAATATTTAGATTTAATGAAACTTACATAATTAGAATGTGCATTTTGTTTTTTCGATTAAACGAAAACGTTTCGATTAAAAGTTTTCTATTAAAGTCCAGGAAGGGCAGTAGCAGAACAGAAGACAAATTCGTAGCAGGTATGCTACACGAAAACGTTAAAAATTATGTCAGAGGAGATATCACTTGAGGGTACTTGGGCACTATATGGACCTTTACAAGGAAAACAATCACGAAAAACCCGTTTTTGACGGGTTAACCGCTATAGAGTAATACAATGATAGCGTGGTTTTCATTATGTATACGATATTTAAACTGTTTTTTTTGGGGGGTTTAGGGGGGGAAGGTACCTAGGATAGGTTAGGTTACGTATTTAATATATGCTATGCTTAACCACCCCACCCCCTAATGTGCAAATATATAGCCCAAATTTGTTTATAAACTATTATATATTCATCCTATTTTATTTCATTAGCATTAGGCAAACTTGACTTTTTAGAAAGACCCATATAATGCCCAAGTACCCACTTGAGTAATTTGACAGTTTCAAGAGTTCCCTGCGATGCTACCCACTTTGATTGAAAACCTTGCCAACACAGGGGGCGTATTATTTATGCTTTAGGTTCCTTGAATAGAAAGCGCTTTGCTTAACAATTAGTAAAAGATTATATTTTTCTTTATCTTAAACTAGCCACTCGTTACCTTTTCGAACTGTTGACACATTTAAGATCCCCTGTCAAGTCTTGCCAAAATTTTAAGGAAATATAATTTCAGTAATTTGACTGCTTTGGAAGTTCCCTGTGGTATTGGGAAAATTAGCTAATGGCCCTTTTGTTTTTGGAACGGTCAGCCGACGGTAAGGCTCGTAAAATAATTTTGAAGATATGGAATGGCCTCAAACATAATAGCGGCTACATGACTTTTATCCGGTGCAAAGTAGAAGAGCTCCTGTCCTATTTTGTGCATTTTGGTGTGCTAGAATTTGACAGCTATTGCACTTTTTGTTACTTCTTTTCCGATTTCGCTAGCAGGTATTATTTTTTTATTTTAAAAAATACTTGAAAAAAAATATTCTGTACGGCATTTTTTGCTCTATGTTTTCATACTATTACGACAATATCGAATGTAGCAGTTTAGAAAGCAAACACGAAAGCGATTTTTGAGTTTATGTGAAATGGCAGAGAAAACAACTGTCGGCTTTAGTTTATATTTTCCAAACAAAATATTCATGTCATCCTCTTCTACAAACCAAGACAAAGGCCGACAAAATCGCTAAAGTACTTATCAAAGCAAATTACAAAATACGAAACAAATTACAAAATTTACATGGTAGAGATATGAAGATAGCTTCGACATCAGTTGCGCCTTAAAACAAACTAACAGGCAATTTAATGCCAAGCGAAACTAATATTTCTAATGGAAATGTTTCTAATGAAAAAAGCCATTCAGCAACGCTGTTTAACTCTTAATTTTCCATTAGGAAGACGGAGGTCTTCTTCGAATATTTCCTGCTGGTTGGGCAAATCAAGTAGCGGATATTGAACCAATATTTGATAGGATGTTATTCTTTTGGTCCGATAGAAGAAATCCCCATGAAGTACAGCCTGCTCACAGGACGAGGTAAGTCAATAATTTCCTTTTTTCGATCTTTTCCTCATTATCTCTTTCCTTGCCATCCACTACGATCATATTGTCGTGACATGAGGAAATTAAATCTTAAAAATGAAGAATCCGGTGCATCTGGTCCATTGCTGTTAATCTAATATGAATGACTTGTATAGGTGTACTTAATTTTCCCTTTTTATTTTTTTCAGTCTTTGTCTATTGCTCTTTTTTTTACCAGCAGGTTCTAACTGTATAATGAAGGAGGACATGTGTGCAATTCAAATTTATCTCTCTGATGTCCACTTCTATGTTTGAGTCCATTAGTCCACAAAGTTCAGAATTTGGAGGTGATCAGAAAAAAAATCCGACGACTGAGGAGGGAGTCGAATGCTTCTTACAAAAAAATCAATTCAAGACAAACTACCTAAATTTTAATCGTTTTGGATTGACCTGTCGTGGAATTGTCCGCTAAAGTTTCCTTCGAATAAATCTTACACGGAAGAGGGGGGGATCTCTTGCCCTTTCCATCTGTATACACGCGTGTATATGACTCATTGTTTTTTACTAGAAATGTCAAATATTCCGTGATGCTGCCACAGCCCATATGCCTTATTCTAATTGAGGTATCAGCTAAGCATGTTACTGCTAGTCAAGGGATCTGATTTTCTTTCTTGAATTGTCGCGCAATTTATTGGGAAGAGATGGCGGATTCCATTAGCTTTTTCGTGAGCGAGACTAATTATATTTAAACAAATCATTTTTGAAGTTACTGTATATTAATTTATCTAATTGTTTGGCGTCCGTAACACTTAAGATAATCGCGCGAGCAGTTGTGTCATTTAGGGAGAGGGGTGGCTAGGGCTGTAGTCCCCTGAGTTTAAGAGGGCCATGAATCAGTAGCCAATATTTATATTTGTTCTATGTTACCTATGAAAAATTTTGTGTTTACAAAAATGTTCTCATTGTTCTCAAAATGTCACAGAATGTTTTTTCAAAAATATTAGTTAGAAAGAACTCTACCATTTAAGCTAGAAAGAATGTACGGATATTACGCAAGTCCAGAATGACAAAATGGCTTCATTTTAATTATTATTGGAAGTGAGATAAGCCACAATATCGGTAAAGAGGATGTGGAAACGAAATTTTCTGCTGGTATGGCTGACAAAACCAGAGACATATAGAAAGAGACACAGCTTGCAGTTTAAATTAGTAGACACTTCTATAATGAGGAAGAGGAACGAAGAGATCTTAGCTGCTTTCACCGAAAAACTTGATACAAAAAGTCCGTCGAGGCTCAGTGACTATCAAGTACGGAAAGCAGGGCTCGACTGGTCAGATTATGTTACACAATCGAGTCACTGTCATAAACAGCTATTGTCAGATAGAAGCCCGTATTGCACCTCATACAATTATTCATATGTCCTTAGACTTGGCTTTGTCGTTGGGTGATTCCATCCAGAATCTGGGATGAGGGAAATATTTTGTCTTCAATCTTCAAAGACTGTGCTGTTTTATCACAAAAAGCAGTATGTGCTATCAACTTTATGTTAATTCCCAGAAAGCCACTGACATAACTGTTCTTCATCTAGAGGAATCATCTGCTACAAGAGGGCCGTGCTGAATAGATAGAGGGGCCTGAATAGATATGACTGTATTTCAGCTATTTTATCAATTACTAAAACATCTAGTGACGGAAAACCGACAGGGAAGGCCCATGGACTTGCAACAACACTATGCAAGTTTAAATTTGTATTTACACGCCATCTAGCAGAAAATAATTTATGTGCCATAGAATCTCTTTCTGAGCCAGGGACGAATCCAGGATATGTCTTAGGGGGAGAGGGGGCGCAAAATAGGTTGATCCGATTAACTTGCGCTAAGAGCAAGCGTTAATTAAGTAAACTACACTACTTTATACTACGTTAGGGGGGCGTGTGCTCCCCTCGCCCCTCCCCTGGATCTGCCACTGTTCTGAGCAGATGCACGCCATAAACCGAGTTTTTTCTAGAACTACTGGTCTTATTGCAGCTAGAGGAAATAAAATGATTATGTACTTCCTCAGTTCGCAGACATGCGAACTGAGGAAGCTATTGATGAAATCTTCCAGAAAGCAAAAGGATTTTCTTGTGATTTTGAACTCGCTGAAGGCCTTTTAAAAAAATGTGCAGAATAAAAATCCTTGGTTATTATGCATTATAACTAAACCAGCGCTATACACGAAAGAAGTCAAGTTTGGTTAATGTTAATGAAATAAAATAGGATGAATTTATAATAGTTTAGAAACAAATTTGGGCTATATATTTGTACATTAGGAGGGGGTGGGGGTAAGCATAGCATATATTAAATACGTAACTTAACCTAACCTAGGTACCTCTTCCCCCCTAACCACCCAAAAACAATCATTTAAGTGATATAAACTGAATGAGAAACAATACTTTGCCATGAATTTATCTAGCAAATACCCGTTTGTCTTGTTTTTTGGTGCAGTATCTCGCGCAGGTTTAGTTATAATTCACAAGTGCCGAAATTTTTCATCTAAACAACCAGAGCGTGCATGACAAGTAGCTTCCTACTTACGTGATTTTGTAGCACTGTCAACTTTGAGCCAAAGCGAAGTTGCTTCAGTGAAAGAATCAAGTAAAAATGGTTTGCAACGAAACTATTAGGGAAATTTTCTTGAGGGGAGGGGGTGGGGGTAAGGGGACTTATAATTATGTGTTTGGGAAACTCTGATCTTCATAAACGACTACGTCTTTTTTGCCTGTCGTCCGACATGCTAACTGGCTAGTTAAAAAATAATTACTTTTCACGTTTTGCTGCCAGATGTTATTTGAATGTAATTTGATTTTAGGTACGCTATAACGCTCTGGTATTTTGATGCTGAAGAGAGGGAAGAAGCAAGACTTAGGTATCAGCGAGAAAATTCTGGTAAGTGTTGTTTTTCTGTTCACTTGTATAACACTTTCTGTTTTTTATATACTTGTGCCCCTGTTCCAAATTCGATTTGGTCCTAATCTATTATATAAAACACACTCGAGAAGTGAACTTTGGTGACAATAAACTATGACGAAAATAGAACACTTTATTATCAAAATTTTGAAGGTCATTTGTGATTTATTAAATTGGGAGCTTCGGCGTCGGCTGATCGTCTCAAAGACAAAGAAAAGTTCATTATTGACGCGATTCTTAACCTAGTTCATTTTAGTTCGTTATTAACGCGATTCTTGAGGACACCGGTTAGTTTGCTTTGACTAGTGATAGAATATTGTGTCTCACCACGGACGTTCAAGAATTATTTCAGATTGTTGGAAGGGCTACAGCACAACTGAGCTGGAACAAGCAGGCTTCACTCATTTGTAAGGGAACCACAAAAATAATTTTGTCAACCCAGAAACTGGCGCCTCTACCCAAAAAGTAGAGATAATGTGGGGTTCCGCAAAGCGGAGAAACAAACGGCACCGACGCACATTATTCATACTTAGTAGAGTACATGTGGCGGGCGGCAGTAAAGACAGAAGGCCGAGTTTATTTTAACGCGATTCTTGAGGATATTTCTGCGTTCTGGGAGCATATTTCCAAGCTGTAGTTTTCGGAATTTTGCCGACAAAGTGTTCTATTTTCATGATATTTCGTTTTTTCATTAGGTTAAATAAGTTTGGTTAGGTTAAAATAGGTTTGTTTAGATTACGTATTGTTTGTCTGCTCTTCTTTACCCCCCCCCCTCTAATGTCCAAATATATAGCCCGAATTTGTTTCTAAACTATTATATTTTCATCATAATTTAAGTCGTTAGGTTTATGTCCTTAATCCCCATTGAAAATGAAATTTTTACCGAGATTTGGCTGGCATAATTGTAGCCAATCAGAATATATCATTGAATTTTTCAGCCAAGCAGAAAATTCTGTGAAAAATCTGATTGGATCAAATTAGCGCTAGCTAAATCTTGGTATTAATAAAATTTTAGTGTGAATGGGTCCTTGGATAGACTGTTTCGTTTTTATATTTTCAAACAAACGAGCATGCCAAATCGGTCTGTAGAAATTACTTAGCTTAAGCACTTTCTGTTTAGAATAGTAGTGGTCTCTGAAGACCAGATAGATAAGGCCTTATAGATTGACTCTATTTCTAGGTAGGTTATGTAATATTCTTCTTTTTACGTACCTTTGTTTTTCAAAGTGAGATCCGAGCCATATTAGCAAATGCACGAAGAGTGACTTATCCATATATAAGGCCATATCCAGGGTTGGAAGGGTTACTGGATTTGAACCCCCTCCCCCCAATTTTTTGTCTGACTCATAAAAACGTAGCAAAAATGCACAGAAGCAAATTTTTTTATGTGTTTTTTATAGTTTTTGTCCCCCCCCCGCCCCGAGCAACGATCCTGGAGACACCCTTGTCAATAGTTTCATTTTTTCTAAAAGAGAAATATTTTGTAAAAAGTGTTATGAATAACTCGTCTGTTTGTAACTAAAGCAAACAGATCAAGCACAACTAGCTTAATTCCTCCGTGCAGTCTTAATAATAATAGAAAATGATGACGGACTTTCCATTTTACTGTAATAAAAGTGATCAGAAATTTACAAAAAAAGAAAAAAAATACTTACCCCCTAATGGTTCAAGAAAGGAAAATTGTGATTTTGTTTGGTATTGGTTGGCTATCTGTGGAACCTAATTTATCCGTGCTTTGTCGTTGTAAATTAAGTAGATTGTTCCTTGTCGGAATTCATTTTGAATTCTATATTGGCTTCTTTTTTTTTTAAGGTGAAGTGTTTCTCGTTTACAAGTTATTCGACTTTATACCTTGAATCTCATCAATATCTTATATGGTGAAGGTATTGCATGTTATTCGCAGAATTAAACGGGCTGTTTAATTTTTTTTTTTTTTAGTTAGATAAGGTCATTAACTTTATTGCTTTAAGAACTTAGAGGAAAAGAATAGTAATCCATGACAACAAAATATTATTAAAACTGATAATGATTTTGACCTTGAATATTGAGAAAATATTACCTGCAACAACTATGGAACATGTAAAATTGGACTTTCTGTTTGTATATCCACGATTTTAATAGCTAAACAAGTTTTATTCGCTTTCTGAAAAGTTAGGTTTATAGTGTTACCCTTTTCCTAATGAGCCATTCAGGGTCATTAGCATGTGACACTTTTTTGTGTTAAGATCTTGCTTGATTAAAAAATTTAAATTTATTCGACTTCGAATTTCTTTATTAAATGTGGAATCAACTGTTATACAAAGGACTGTGAAAATGAATCGGATCGTTTGAACTGTTTAAGTAGAAACTATTGCAATATGTGCAGCCATGCAGTTTTTGGTGGTAGTGAGGCCACAAAAAAAAGTCGGTGAAAAATCAGCAAAAAATAATTTAAAACCACGTGGCACAAAACAGCTTTAGAATGTGTAGCTTTCTTCTGAAGAAGTAGTTGTTTTTGGGAGTTAAGAAATTTTTATTATCTGAATTTTCGTGAACGGAAAATAATATTAGATTTAATTAATTATTTTTTCTTATTTATTTTAACTCATCCACGTGGCAACACTGACGAAAATGTGATACTGCCCTAAAAACTGCATATTTTAAAAACAGCCAAAAGAAAAACCTTAGAAAATCGCAGTTCTCATGTATGAATATACCTAAGATGAGTTTAGAAAGGAGGGGGGAGGGGAAAAAATTGTGTTAAGTTCAATGTCCTTGGCACTAAAAGCTTCAGGCATTGTAGTTGGTGATGGAGATAGTATCACTTCGTGAAAGTTCTCAGCTTGAAAGCGCGGTTTCAACATTTGACTTGAGTAGATCCGTCTTTAACCTTGAAGATTTGAAGCGTGGGATCCGTGATCAGTTTCCACTAGATTTTTATTTGTCCCTCAGTGTTGTATATGTAATTGAATGGCACTAAGGTGCCTGGTCTCCCGAAAACAGCCTTTGAAGGCCATGTACATGGTTCCTGACCTAGAGGGTACCCCCCCAAAGAGATGGAAAGACAACCTCTCGCCGCTTAGCCTACCATATCTTCTCCAACTTGCAGAAGATAAAAGTGTATATGCATCAATAGAATATAGATTGGTGAAAGAAGAGTCCCCAAAACAACCTCCAAGGACGGGTGGAACTTAAGTCAAGTCAAGCTGCTGCCATCTTTGCGAAATTGCAATGTGTATTCTGCACAATCTTGGAATACGATCAAAGCTAAATTATTTCAACCTTAATCAGAGTCATCTTACAAAATAAACAATTATTTTGTCTTTTTTAAGAACTACAACAGTGAATGTTGAAACTGAAAGTGGGAATGTTTTACGATTTATGTGCTAATTCCCATCAGATTCGGCGAAAACCATGCATTTGCAACAGGTTTTAACAGTTGCGTGATTTTTCTTTCATTCCTTTTATAACAGTAAAGCTGCATTGCCATATCATTAGTCTAAATCCTCATCATAAATGATTTTTTTTTTTTTTTGAGAAGAAAAATGAAAGTATAAACTTAGGGACAGCAAAGCAACAAAATTCGTTTCTTAAGTGTCCATCATCTTGCCTCGTCTTCACACATATAGAGTAACTTGAACCAAAGAAGAGAGTTATTGGAAGTGAAAGTAGCTTCTCATTAGGTTGTAGAGGGACTGTGTTGAAAGGAATGGTCCTTTTTTTAATTCCCTATCCCCCAAAAAACTAAATCTGCTGGCAAGCCTGGTTTGTTGGCCTACCCGTAATTCACAAGATGCAGCCTAGTACGTAACTGTTTTGTAAATATAAAAAAGAAGAAAATTCTATGAGATATTACACAACTAATGTTATTACCGCTTCTACCATCTAACTGCAGCACCAAACCGGCCAACCGAGCTGGGCACACTTATCTTCCAGCGAATCTATTCAAGCTTCTCTTTTTACCCCCTCCCCTGCTATTCAAATTCCATTTTAAATCCTTTCTTATGACCTCTGACAATGCCTTTTGGGGAAAACCTTCTTTTCGTTTGGCCCTACGCGGATGGCCAAAAAACACAATCTTTGGCATTATGTAAGCATCTTAAGCCTTCTTTCATTATTCGTTGCATTATTTCTTTCATTTCGTTCCTATCCTAGAAAGTGGGTTTCGAATCACACTTTTCGTAAAAGCAACTTATTGTTCGATATGCCGCCAGTCAAACTCATACCTATAACTATCCTTACACATTTCCTCTGAAAAATATTTGGCAAATCTTCCTCAACCTTTCGAAGTGTCCACACTTCAGAACCATACTAGACCACTGTCATTATCGTCGCTTCCAACATTCTAATCTTAGTTCGCAGACTTATCTTCCTATTATTCCAAACTTGTTTCAACTGTGAAAAACACACACTGCGTCTTGGCTATTCTCCTTTTTAGATCTTCACGACACCCACCATTTATTAATAACACTTCCCATCATTTATGCCTAGTCTAAGTGACTTAGTCGGTAAAAGTTTAGCCATGAGCATGGGGAGCTTATGGTTAAACCAATTACCATATTACATCTGAATTTCAGATGCCAGGTGAGGCTCTTGCCCCCCTAGATCCATCCCTGGCTCCTGGTCCTGCTGCAAGTAGCAAGAAGTAGTAAGTAAGCGACTTAGTCATCTTGACTTTAATTTTCATCTTGCACGCTGAACTCTCAAGACTTCCAAGATTTGATCATTTCGCAAACATTTTTATCGTTTCAAAAACTACGTAATCTATGCAACAGACATGTGCATAATTTCGTACATAGCACTAATCACTTTTACGTCACTTCTCTGTTATACCGTACAATGATAGTAGGGCCTTACCCAGAGGGGGGTTAGGGTGATTCGAATCCCCTCCCGAAATGTTTGTTAGACTCGTAAAAACGTAACAAAAATGGATATAAACAAATTTTGTATGCGTTTTTTTTGTTTACCCCCCCCCTCCCGAAAAAAATCCTTGAGTAAAACCCCCTTCGAAAAAAAATCCTGGGCACGGCCTTGAATGATAGTACCTTCACTAAAGCTTTTCTATTAACTGAGTCAAAGCCTCTTCATAATCTATAAAACTGAGGATATAATGGATCTGATGATCCACACACTTCTCAATTATCATTCTAAGAAGGAAAATTTGGTTGATGTATTTTTCCCCCTTCCTGAAGTCATGCTATTCTTTTGAATATTTTTCTACAACATATTCTAGTCTAATAAGTATCATTATGCTAAGTAATTTGCTTCCTAATGTCTGTAATTATAAAGGGGTTTCCTATAATAGGATTTAATTAAAGTTTCCCTAAACTGACTAGGCATTTCCCCTTCTCAAAGATCATATTCAAATCTTAGGTAATTTATCTCTACCTGTGCAATCACCGTATTTAAAAACTCATTTGCCCCGCTATCAGCACACAGGCCTTATCCTTTTTTAATCCTTTTGTACTGTCTCTAATTCCTCCTGGAAAAATAATTATTCCTTCACTTCTAAATTGTCGAAATATGGTTTATTTATTTCTGTATAATGTCCTGCAACCAAATTTCAGTTTCACATATTCTCAAATGTCATGCCCATCTCTCTTTAACACCCCCTCTGCAACCTAATAAAGAGCGAACCACTGCCCATATTAACAACAATTTTAAAAATGTGTTTAAAAATACAGCCTAGTGGGAAAAAATAAATGTCATTTTTGGTTGACTCAGGTATGGTAACTATTACTTCAATTAATCGCAATAGTAAAATATTATTTTAAAACAAATTTACAGGAATTTCGAAAAACAGCCTGAAACACCTTAAAAAGGGTGCCGGATTGAAATGAAAGGTGCGCCACTGGAATAGCTATTGTGTAAAACCCGATAAATAAAATTACAACCTTTCCCCAACCAATAACAGCAAGGAAAATCGCTTTTTTCTATGGTAGCACTGGTGTATCTTTTTTTTATTCGCCACTAGTGGGGCACTGGAATATCATAGAAGGCTATTTAAGGGCCCACTTAAAAGCTAACTTTTATATGTAATCGCTTCTTATAAATTCGACTCGATAACATTGACACGTGCCTTAATTAGCAATTTTCAATACTTGGTTGATATTTGCGTTCCTTTCAGGTAAACCAGCCCTTGGATCTCAATAACCCATAAATTTAGGCTGAGAAGAAGACAAATTCTTATTGGGAAAAAGTCTTCGGTCGGCAATCTCTGCCATTGACGAACATTGATGACCAATACATCTTTAAAAGATTGTGAACTTGTGTATGTGCATTTACATGTGTTATAGGTTGACAACGTCCCTGAAATCAATATAAGTAATATTTTTCTATTGTATAAAGTGTATATCCGTGTTGTTAAAACATTGTTGTTACAGATCTTTTTGTCTTTTAATAAAGAAACAGTTATTTCATTCGCTTTTGTATCTTACTTCTGCATAATGGTAGATATAATACAACTTTGTTTATCCCTGAAGACTTGCCTGCAAATGCAAATGTCGATACATTTAAAGGGCCCAGTTTAAAAGTGAAAACATTTATTCTCTTGCCCAATGCGAAAATTGTAGAAATCATAACCTTTTGGCTGGAGCTCTGGTTAGAAGCCTACCGTTCCATTCTCCGTTGTGTGCGTGGTCGTATAGCTCTACTGCAACAGTAGACTTCAGGCGATATGGAACAATTGATCGCACTCGCAGATACCCATGAACTACGCTACCCCTTTACGGTGCGTGAGCTCTTTGACAAAAATGTAAATAATAATGCATAATTCTTCTTCTTTTTTTCGCCTGTTTTCATTCCTTTCTATTAGAATTTGTTTTATTTTTATAATTACCGTTTTCCCATAGTCTTTCGTCTTTTTTTTCTGTCTCTCAAAATTTTTCATTTTTCACTTTCTCTATTTCGTTGGCAGTTTCTAGCCTTTTTCTTGTACCGTACCAAAGACGTTGAGATCTTAAAGAAAAGAAATAGAAACGTCAAGAAAAAGTAGAGATCTTTACCGCGATATCTGGGTTTTTCCTATTTGTTCAGTGGGAGAAATTTCCTGTAATTTTTTTTGTTCGCTTGTTTGATTTGTTTTTCCGGTGTGTTCTCATCGCAGAACTTTTTTGTCAGGGAGCTAATATTGGCCAAACTCAAACTCTCTAGGGGGAAGAGGGATTAAACGAGGCTTCAAGGACCACCAATGCAATTTTTCAGTGATTTACATTTCTATGAAGAAGGCGAAAGTTTGTCAGTTTCCCCTTTTAGCACTCTACTATACTTCTCACCTGCGTCTGTAAACTGTAATGAGAACTATTGAAGCGTGCTAATTGCTAACCGTGAAGGCCAGAAAAGGCTTTTTGGCGAAGCACAAATCAAGAACAGTGGTTATTTCATAACAAGAACACGGCTATAGGCTTCGGCAATGCACATGCTGCATAATGCGTGCAAAATGTTATTCGAAAATGTACTTTTTTGCGGTTAAAATGGTCAGTTTCATTCTATGTTCTATTTTAAATTCAGTTTGTTCATTTTTTGAGAATATTATAACGACAAATTTCTAATATTTTGAGGATTTTTCTGATGTAGTTTTATGTGCTTAATTCAAAAACGAGCTCAGAATTTTTAAAGTGATATTTGGAATTCATTGGATGATCTTAGTTTTTCAGACGAAAACTACGAAAAATCGTTGTATAAAAACTATGGGCACTAAAAAAACCGAAATTTTTTTTTGAATTTACCAGACAAGTTCGCACTAGGAATTTTTTTGTTTATCTCGTTCAAAAAAAAAAAAAAATGCAAACAACTAATGTCGCAAAAAGAGATGCTGATTCGTACATGTAAAATTTATGAATTTAAAGGTATCCATCAAAATGTACTAGCATAATTCAGTTTGCGGGATGGAGGATGGGACACCCTACTGATCTGATGTTGACCAAAACTGTATCATAATATTTCGATGTCCAAGACTTGCTAGAGATTCAAGAAATTGTGAATGAAACTGATGGTAGTATAATATCGGAGGAGGGCTCTTTCAAAAAGAAACTACATGCTCTAGTGCTCTTCTTGTAATTATAATTATAGGGGGTACCAAGGCCCACCCTTGACTTTTTTGCCTAGGGTACCTTCGTGGCAAAATATGATGTAAGGTTGAAAATCAAAGTAATTATTCGAATGAGAAATATCGTGAAATATACTCAAAGTATGATTTTGTCGGCAAACTCCCTGAAACACCTTCAATATGATTTCAAATACGAACAGAAATTTGGATCACTTTTTCTTAATTTAAGTATATAAAATGAAACTAGAAAGTGAGGAATTTCAAAATGATTGCCATCCGATTTAGAATTTTTCAGAACCAGCTGAATTGGATCAAATTGTTTCGGTAAGTACAGATAGAATTTATGAGACCATCAATTCTTTATCTCAGGATAGGAAACATCCGGCCAGAAAAGATGAGGGTTTTTTCGATGATGAATGTAGGCAGAAAAGGGAAGAGGTAATTAGAGTTTTCAGGCTGCTTAAAGCAACAGACCCATTGGATCAGGAAACGAATTTGCGCAGGCTAGCTGAATATAGGAAATTAAAGTCAGATTATAATGGGTTTAAAAGAGTTAAAAAGAGAGAGAGGCAGATGAAAATAAATGAGGAAATTAAAAGAGCTTATAGTGTGAATAGCCTAGAGAGTTTTGCTCGGTAGTTAAATGTTCAATCCAGGGCCCGGGAATAAGAGGAGGTGTCCCAGCAGTTGAGACGTGGCCAGATTATTTTGAAAATAGGGAGTCAGAATATGTCAGGGCGAATGAGTCGAACAGTTCAGAGAATAGAGAGATAGGTGTAGGGACGGTAAAATATCCTTTAAGACAGAATGATTACGATTGAATTAGGCCTGTATCTCAACAAGAAATTTGGGATCGGTTGAAAAAGATGAATGGCAATTCGTGTCCAGGAACAGATGGTATATCAATAAAGGCCTTGAGGTTAGGAAGGACAACTTTAATACCCATGTTCGCCGCAATTTCGTCGTTTGTAGTAGAGAAAGCTTGTTGGCCTCGCTCATGCGACATTTCTGTAGCAGTGCCTCTTTTCAAGAAAGGTAATAGGAAATTTCACGAAAACTTTGGATGTATTGAGAAGGAAACACGCTAGAAGGAAAAATGGTCGGCCATTCGTAGCATTTTTAGACCTTAAAAGTGCTTTTGACTCGGTGACTACGAGGTTGTTAATTGTAAGTCTTTTAAAAATAGGTTTGCCGTCTTGCTCTGCGGGGATAGTAGCAGATATCTATCGGAGGGTGAAGTTTGTTGTGAAGGTTATGTGAAATTTTTCTAGGTTGGTTACGTCTCATGTGGGTGTGAAACAAGGATGTTCTTTATCTCCTAAGCTTTTCTCCTTGTTTTTTAATGATTTAGATAGTCAAACAGTTCGTGGTAATAAATTCTAAATAAGCAGTAACCTGGCTCGAAAGTGACCGAGATTTTGCGAACCGTAATGCTGAGACCAACAGATACATAAAAAGAATTAGGGTCTCATGCTGATCCCAAATATATACGTTTCATCAAGTTTAATCATACGTATCAAATGTTACAAGCATGAAAGATGTTGCCTTATTTTCGAAAGAATAGGGAAACCCCCTAAAAGTGATAGAATCTTAATGAAAATCAAACCATCTTATGCAGCGTATCAGAGAACCCTACTCTTGAGGTTTCAAGTTGCTATCTGCAAATCTGTGGAATTTTGCATATTTTGCCAGAAGAAAGATCACGGATGCGAGTTTATTTGTGTTTTTTTTCCCAGGGGTGATCGTATCGATCCAGTGGTCATAAAATATCGCGATAGGGCCCATTCGAACTGATAGTCGAGATTGTATAAGACAATCAGACTGGTTATTCCTATATATTTCAATTACACATGGAATTTCACAAGAATATGCAGTACAGTTTCGCGTGGACATTTTAAAAGGCTGGCAAACCTATAAAGGGGTCAAACATGTTTTGAGAGTATAATTGCGATTATATAACACAACCAGACTGGTTCTTGAGACAACACCCATTTGTAGGGCCAATCAGAGAGAGAGTGGAGGTTATCCTGTATACGATAACTTGATTGGTGATTGGATTCAAATAAAAGGAGTGATTTTCATTCGTCCTTGAGATTTTGTATATAATGCTTATGCGTTACGATTAAATTTTCATAATGTTTTAACACACCATGGATGGCACATTTGATATTATTGACTTTGAAGCTATGGCTACATAGATTTACACTGTGAGTTCAGTTTAGTAAATTTTCTTAATTTATTTCCAAATAAAATCATTTTACATAATCATCCCTTCAGTAAATGAAAATTCAGGGCATATCCCCACCTCTCCCCCCAACAACATAAACTCTACAATATGCTGATTATATATCGATAGAAAGCGTAAAATACGCTCTTTTTTCCATTATGTAAACCCCATCCTCCCTCCTCCCCTCTGTTTACGAGTTTAATTCATTCATTAGAAACAATTCTTTTGTTCAAAAAATGTCCTATCCCCATTATCAAAAATAGAGTGTGCTTTCCTTTCCGGTCTAAATAAAACCACCTGTGTTTATAATCCTGTTACAAAAAGGGTCGGTTTTAGAAATAGACTTCACACGCTTGTCTTATCGCCATAGATTAATGACACATGCGTTTGTGTAATTCAAAACACTTTGAAAGAGAGTTTGTTTTTTGGTCAAATTAAACGAGATATCCTATTTTCAATTGTATTTGATGAAAGCAAATGGATTTCATAGATGATTAAGAGGCTTTTATAAAAATATAAAGCGGGGAAGGGGGCAATGTATCAATTCTAACATCTTCGTTGTAAGGCGAAAAACAAACTATTTCTTCGTATGAAAAGTAAGGGGGGGGAGGGGGGATTCTTTGTGCACACACGTATACCCTTTGACAAGAAAACTAATGTGGTCATTCCGACACGCAACACTGAAGTTTAGCGTTTGGTTAGCTTATAATTATACCATATTTATGGCTGACTATTTTTAGATCTATATTTTAAATCATTGTGTTGGATTTGATGCAGCGGGGGTACTAATTTTTTCTTCTGTAAAAAGGGGAATCGTTTTTCCATACTATTTTTTTTATTTTCTTCTTTTTAAGGACAATTTTGAAGAATGCACGCCTCCCCCTCGAAAGAGATTTAAGGCTAATGGCGATATTCCAACGCAACAGCTGAAGATAGATGATCCGTCGGAAGCCCCCCATATCCCTTCCAGACCGGTACCTCCTGCTCAAGCTCGATCCATGCCAGCCCCTAGACAGTTAGGTAGAAAGCTAAAAAGGTAGTGACTGACTGTTCACATGATGGTGAGCCACGCTGCTCCAACCCTCGACGCCAGTGAACTAGCAGCCGTCACCACATCTATACAAGAAACAGACGTCACCGTCCCATCTATCCCCCATCATGCTCTGTCAGGACCATCCGGCACTCAACTGCAGTCTGAATTTGGAAATGTGAGCATTTTACCTCTACCTTCTACCTGATTATAGAAATATATACCTATTATTTTCTAACTTTTTTTTAGCCTTTTCTTCTAACAATTTTTTTCAACACTGTAAGAGTGTGTGTGTCAGAGATATTAAAATATTAACCTCCCACACCAATCATTGTTTTAAATTTCTCTGCTCCCCTCAGAGATAGCTGAATATATTGTAATTTTTTTTTTATTGTCAAGGAAAGCACTCTTTTGCTTCTTTCTGAACTTTCTGGGGGAGGGGGTGGAGGCAAGTATTTACTTAAATAATGTTAGGAGGGGGGAAATTGAGTTTTGAGGGAGGTGTGAAAAATGGCACTTATTTAATATCATGGTAAACTTACGACTAGAAATGCTTCAGGATAAATAGGGTATTGCGTCTTTCTGAACTTTCGGGGGAGGGGGTGGAGGCAAGTATTTAGTTTATATAATACTAGGAGGAGGGAAATTGAGTTTTGAGGATTGGGTGAAAAGTTGAAAAGGTTTTATAAACTTTATAAAATAATGGTTTTTTCATATATAAAATAAACCCTTTTTTTCTATAGAATAATGAATTAGCAGTGCCATCTTCATCAGGTCATGAAACATCAATTTTTAGTGGACCAGAATCAATCCTAGCACCGCCAATGGAGTTTAAAGATGAGTCTACACTAGTTCTAGACAATATGGAATTGAATCGGATTTTTTTAAAAGATTGTTTTGGAGACATAGCCAGCCTAGACGATCTAACTTGGGATATTGACATAGTGGTAGATCCGGAATAGGTAGATGGACATATGTGAAAGAATTTAGGCGGTGTTAGTAGTAGTAGTGCATCTGAATCGGGTCCTCATAAAGAAATTACGTCACAGGACAATACAGGCTGGCTTGATCAGCTATCCCCAAACACCCTGGAAGCCAAACTAACAGGCTTAGAGGATTTCATGCCACCTTCATCCATTGCAATTGAACAGACTGGGGGTGGTTCTATTGACAATTCTATGCCACCCCCCACCATTCTGGTTAATGATACAACTAGTAGTAGTAGTAAAAACGATACAGCAACATCACAAGCACCCGCACTTCCAGATTTTTTTCTTTCCAACTCTGCCTTGCACCATACTAAGGTCTACAGTACCAAATTTGGTGACCCCTTTAACTCTCTAGAGTCGGGATATAAAAACAGATCCCCTGACCATTACACATTTATATACTAATAAGATTTGAGCCACTCTTGAACAACAGATGGGGGTGTGGGGGCGGGGGTCAGTTTAAAAGCATCAATAGCACTAAATTTTTTTTAATGAAAATGCGAGCGAGCTGTATTCGAAATACTTGCACACAGAGATGTGAGCAATTCGCCCGCATTTATAAAATTTTGGGTAGCTTTGTCTAAATTGGGTTAAAAGTATTGAAAGTAAATGGGAAATTTATCACGAGGGGGGTAGTGGGTCGGTGGTTTTATTTATTGAAAGTTTAAATGTTAATATTTGTAGATTTAAAACGGATTTTATTGTAAGTAGTAGGGCTGGGGAGAAGGCTATGGTTTTAAAATATCATTGATATTTCGAAGGATGTAAGGCGGTACAACAAATCTGTTTTGATGCGAGGCAGCAGTGCTTCAAATATGTATTTTTAATTGCTGCCTATAAACCTCTTCGTAATGATGCATCTAAGAAATAGTTGGATAAATTGGCAGTTAATGGTAGGGAGGGTTCAAAGTTCCCCATAGTAGATTTTAATTGTTTAAACGGTCAATTTCCCGTGACACTAAAAGGAATAGATATTTTCGAGCGGGCTAATGCACATTTAAAGATTGGTGTCACGGTGTTACAGTATGAAACCGAATTTTAGGAGGGCCACCGTACCAATAAGAAGGGCGTATTATTTCCAGTGAAGGCTCCTTCAATTGAATCAGTGGAATATTGGATGTAGCTTCTATACACGCCACCCACAGAGCCTGATTCAATTGGACATTTTAATCCAATTACTGATATTAGTAGGGTTTTGAGGAAGGGTAAAAAGCGAGATGGTGTGTGTTATTACTGTCCAACATGCCTTTCAAGATTTCGCTCTGATTTAAAGTTAAAGCATCACATGAAACACTGTAAACGTCATGAATACCAGGCTGTGGAGACGGTAAGCGGAGATAGAGCGATCTTACATTTAAGAAATTCCAGAACAAGTTTCAGCAGAGGAATAGGATTATTATAGCCTACAAGGTCAGACTGAGATAAGTATAGGATTCGTCAAATCGACAACAAGTTAAAAGTACACGAAGTTAGTGTTGTCGTTTATGCACATGTACCGCATGATTATGGAAATATCCAACACGTGTTGAATGTCGTGGAGTTTTTGGGTGACAGCGAAAACTGTTTGTGCTCGGTAGCGATCAGTCTAATCAAAACAGCGAACGGTGTACTTTCGTGCCTTCGTTATAAAAACTATCCTATGCTCCTATCACCAGATGACAGATTGCCCATTAAAAATCGTAAAATATGTTGGGTTTGCAAGGGGGAATTTGATGATGGTGTTGGGAATGGGCGGAGGAGGAAGGTGTTCGACCATGATCATTTGTGGCAGGAAATTACATCGGGGGGGAGGGAGTAACTTTAGGGGGGTAGCACATCAGTCGTGCAATTTATACGTTAGACAGTAATATTTCGTACCTGTTTTTATACACAATTCCAATTACGACTTAAAGTTTGTTCTACCGGCGTTGGCCCGCATTGCCAAGGGTGGAGTTGTAGATGACGCATGGATGGATGGTCCTTTTCCATATAATATCAGACCTAAATAATCGGAGAAGCTACTGCAGCTAGAATTCACGAGGAAAACAGTTGAAAAGGGTAACACATACCTAAATAAAATCCATTTTTTAGACTCTTTCAGCTTCTTCCCCAAATCCTTAAGTCAATTGATTCAGGTACAGAAAAGTGACAATTTTGATAGTTTCCCCCTCTTTAAACATCACTTCCCTGATGATGAAATGTATGATTTATTAATGCAAACTGGTATATATCCATATGATTACTACAACTCTGCCCCGAGGCCGAAAGAGGTATGATTACAACCTATCGTAACATTTTACAATTCCTATGCTGAGAGTGTGTGCACAACTAGCGACTAAGAATTTGCCAAGAGGGTTTGGGCAAAGGGCGGATGTAAAAATGGGTGGAATTATTGTAAAATCTACATGGCCAATGACTTACTCACTCTTTTGAACATTGGGTGCAAATCTACGGGTAAAACCTATGGAGAATTAGGGTTGGATGTAGCTTATTATTTTTCTACTCCTCATCTGGTGATGGACTTGATTCTTAAAATCAGCAAAGAAGGAATAGGTGTGATCGCCGACGTGGATCAGCATCTGTTTGTAGAGAGATAAATGAGAGGTGGGTATGTTTTTCATGGGGACCCTATCATGAAAACTGATCCGACCGGACAGCACACCGATGAGAATTTGGACGCAGTTTTATTGGATATGAATTCTCTTTACCCATCGGCAATGTCTCACTACTGTTTGCCATGTGACAATTATAAATGGCTTGAGAATCCATGTGCTTCGAATTTTCCCGACATTGTTAGTGTTGAGGAGAATGTGGTACAGGGATGGTATTTTGAATTTGACGGTGAAATACCCATGGAAATCCATGAATCGGTAAAAAAATTTGTTTTTCCATGCATAAATAGACCGGTGGGTAGGGACTCTCTGAGTCCCTACAATTTGATTTTAGTAGAGGATGGGAGTATGCGCAGGGTACCTTCAAAAAAAAAACTAATTGCCGACCTCAACCCGAAACAGAATATCGTTGTTCATCACGTGCTATTGAAATGGATGGTGTCCAATGGTTTCAAAGTCAAAAAGATTCATAGAGCCCTCCAATTTGATCAAAAGCCTTACATGAAAACGTTTATTGGCACCTTTGTCAGTAAGCCTTCACAAGCGAAAACGAAAGTTGAAAAATAAGCCTATAAACTCATTTTGAACCCAGCTTTCGGTAAAATGTGCAAAAGCGTACGAAACAGAAGTCGATGTGACATTGTAACCAATCCCAAAGATTGTGCTCGAATCATTGCGGATCCAAACTTCACATTGTTCACAATCATAGACTCTGATATAGTCTCCTACATAGCAAGAAAAGAAATTTTGTTTTAAATACAAACACTGCAGTTGGGAGTGCAATAACTGAAATATCTTGAAAACCTCATGTTGTCATTTTATTATAATGTCTGCAAGGTACAATGACATATTGAAGGATGAGTTCAAGATCATTACGGGGACACTGATTCACTCCCGTTAAAATTTAAAATTGAAAATTTATCGAATGATTTGGAAAATGGCGAGTACATTAGCTGACGAATGAACTAAACTAATTGGGATGAATCCCGCTACCCACAGCCAGTGAAACGCCAGGCCCCAAATCAATTTTAAATGTTAAAATCTGAAACAGGTAGCTATATGATATCCAGTGGTGTGTTTGCTGAGCCAAAGGTATACTATGAGGAAACGTACAACAAGCATATCAAACAAGTTTGCAATGGGGCATCTACACACTTTGTAAAAAATAATTTTGATATGTGTGTTTATATAAACTGTGTGGAACGTAGTTTAGTCCCATTAGCGAAACTCTTGTCGATTCACTATTTACAATTTAAAAACTACAGTGTTAGAGTTGAGAAAAACGCCAGGTTGGCCATATCGGACAAAGTCTATGTACTTGAGGATGGTGTGAAGGTACTACCACACGGTCACTATTTAATTTCAGACCGAGTTGAATGTAGAGAGTACGTAAAACCACTCGGTCTGCAAAAACTAACTTAAATTCATTAAAAAAAGTACAAATTGGGTGGTAGGTTTTTTTTTGGGTGATGGGTGTTTTTAAATTCTTTTTTTTTATATCACAAACAATTTTCAATGTGTGTGTGTGTGTGCAAGGCAGAGCAATTTTCACTATTTAATGCCCCCCTCCGGCCCGTCCCTGGCCCGCCGCAGTGGGCCCCGCGGCGCTTCCCGGCCGCCGCAGTGCCCCCCCCCCCCCCCCGGGGGGGACCCATTTCAAATTTAAAATGCTGTAAATAAAAGTATGTGTGATATTATTATTTTAAGTTTCTGTGTGTATATTTTAATAAATGTTGTATTTTTTATAAATAAATTAAAAAAAACACTATTTATTAAAGTGTTTTTTCTAGTGCTTATGTAAATGTTTTATTTTTTATTATAAATAAATTAAAAAAAGTGTATTTTTTCGTGTTTAATTTTTTTTTTCATGTTCAATGTAGTATTTATAAAGTGCTATTACTTTTATGCGTATAATAAAAGAAAATATGATTCTTTATTCGTCTTCCTCTCATTATTCTTGAACGGTCCAGTAGTAATAGGGAAATTATTTAGTCATTAGACAGCCATAGTCTACAGTTAGTTGTCTAAGTGAACCGTTGAAGGGAACATATATCAATTTAAAACACCATTCAGATTGTTTCTTTTAGGGACATCAACGTCAGGCAAAGCAAAAATTTTAACTAAAATAATTAAAAATTTCGATAAAATGTTTGTGGAAAAGCCGAAAAAAATCTACTATTGTTACAGTATTTGGCAGGAGTCATGCGAAAAAATAAAAGCAATTGGCACGGTGGGGTTGGTGCAGATACAATCCATACAGGGACTTGATGTTTTCAGCATTATTGAACCAAACTCTTGGCTGATTGTTGACGACTTGGCTGAATCTATTGAACAATGGTCCGAGGATTGCTACAACTGTTCACTGTTCGCTCTCATCATGAACAGATTTCCGTTACTCTGGTTCTACACAATCTCTTTCACCAGAGCAAATGTATGCGAACACTTGCATTGAACTGCACCTACTATATCATCTACAGAGTTGTTCGTGATTCTAGCTCACTAACAACTCTCAATAAACAAATATACCCTGGCGCCCCTAAATTTCTGCTCTCAGCATACAATCAGGCAACTAATAAAAATACACCCGAGGATCTACGTGTAGTCACAGTTATTTTTGACAATGAAATTACAGTATATCTCCCCTTGAACACTAAAAAAGGCTATTAGTATCTATCATGACACTGAAGAAACTACATGAAAATAGACATTTATTTTCAGTTCTAAGCACTTCAAAACCCTCGCTTAGGAAAGCCATACTTAAACATGGTATTGACAATGGTTTCATTAATCTAATATCTGAACTTTGTTTAAATTTGACCGAGGGTAATGTCCAACTGCCAGAAGTAGTTAAGCAACAGGCAAAGCAACATCGTTCCATTGTACGTACATTGGCCTTTAAAAAGAAAGGAATAGAATTTTAAAAAGAAACGTCTTCTTCAAGCGGGCGGTAGCTTTTTCACACTTTTACTGCCAATAATTGCAGGACTTGTAAGCAGTTTTCTTTAGGTGGCAAAACCCTATAAATTGACTCCAATAGAACTCGCTCTCTCACTCGTGGAACACTTTGAGAACAATCTGAGGAAATTCATTGAAAACGAGAATATTGAGGATGATAAAAAACTGCTTTTAGTTCAAGATGCACTTTGCCAAGTGGACAAAAATAAGTCCTATCTTTCGAAACCCACTAGTGGTATTGATCACAAAAAAAGAATCATCTCCTCAGGAGTCGGCTGCTGCTGCTGGAACACAATTAAAGATGGAGGAATTGGATTCAATTGTGTCGAAAATTGGAAATATATTGCCCAACTAATATCGTCAAAAAATAAAACGACTCCTAACCTATCTCATGGAAAGTGGTCAATTTCACAATCAAGTTGAAATCAGCGGGAAGTGGGTTGTAGTTCAGGTCTAAAGATAAATTCTACTCGATTCAGTCTCTGTGAGAGTTGCAATATGCACATTACTTTTGACGATGTATAAACGCCTTCGCAGCTCCCGTGATACCCCAATCTTCCCAAAAATCTTATTAGCAATAGAAAAATTCTAAAAAAAATTCAATGAACATGCACCCTCGTCATCAACAACACCATTAAAATATGAAGAGGAAGAAGAAGAAGATTTTAAATCAATCTTGGAAAATGCTAGCACACCTAGTGGAAACTTGATAATGGTGGCGAGGAGTAGCAGACCATTGATAGCTCGACAAAAGCGAAAACGTATCAAGTCACCATCACCCCCATCGCCAACCACAACTAGTATACAAAAAGGCAGCGGACGTTACACTACGTGTTTACGTTCAAAATGGTTGAAGTTCTGAAAGGTGTTTATGAAAATATTGGTGAAGCGGGGAGTTTAAGTTCCCCCACCACTCTTTCCAAAGTCACTGGTGTTCACACTAAAAGTGTACGAGACTATCTACAAAATGAATCAAGTTGCACTCTGCATAGAAATCATAAACTTCGTGCTAATCATTATCGAAACTAAATCATTTTTCCCATTGCATATAATGCAAGCAGATCTCCTAACTCTAGATGAGATTCAACGACGTCACAATACACCGTACAAGTACATTCTACTTGCAACTAGTGTTCATAGTCGTTATGCATATGCAATTCTATTGCAGTCAAAGAGAGGCGTTGAAGTTGCTCCGGCTGTAGAAAGTATTCTCGAACAGGATTCGTATAAAAAAATTCAAACAGATCGCGGTAGAGAATTTGTTTATCCCCATAATGCAAAAGTACTAGTGAAATATAGGACACTGCTACATCATATTCATAGTCCTATATAGGCTGCATTGGCCGAACGATTGATAAGAACTATTCTAATTTTAATTTCAAGATATTGTACATTGAAAAATACATCTGCTTTTAAACACAATTTAGATAAAATCATGTTGATTTATAATCAACGAACCCATCGAACATTTTCCAACGCAGCCCCAACGGAAGTTCATCATGCTGATCGCGATACAAATGATACTTATCTTACACAATATTTCATTTAAAAGATTTTGAAGAAGAAAAAATTCAATGTTTTTTGTACTATTCGAATTATTAGAATAACTAATGTTTTTGAAAAGGAGAATTACTTGTGATCATCAGAACTTTTTAAAGTGGAAAAAATCCTAGACACCAAACCCATAACTTATTGTCTGCGAGATACCAAAGATGAAGAGATTTTCGGCGGCTTTTATGACTATGAACTACAAAAAGTTAAAAATAATAGTGAAATATATCAAATTGAAAAGATGTTAAAGACTTGTAATCGCAGGGGTAAGAAACAGTTACTTGTTCGGTAGCTAGGATACAACTCTGATTTTGATTCTTGGATCAGTGTTGAAGATATTGACAATGCCCAATGATTTCTCTGTAACATTTATGTCCAACGTTTCCGATCCTCTCTACAACGACTTGAATAAGACAATAAATTTTTTGACGAAACTCTCCCCCACCATCAAATTTGACGGTGTGTATGAAGTGGCTCTTGTCGATTGTATTCTCAAAAATACCTATGACATCCTGAGAAAGGATCGTGTGCATGATATAAAAGTTATACCATTCGATTGGTCACTCTTTGTCGACTATGAATGGGTTGAAGCACTTAAATCTAGCGAATATCCACATATCAAATTGAAATATATTGAATATGATAATATGACAGATTTGTGTCGTACAATCAATAGAAAAATATCATATCGTAGGAATGGTACATTCCATTTTAATTATTCATTGGAACACGATAGGATTTACATTCACCTCACCTGTTGACACCTGTTGACACCAAAGGCATACAAGGAGTTGAGAGGACAATTATTGGGCTATAAATATCGATCAGGTGTTGATAATGACGGCGAATTGACTACTGCAGTGACCCAGGAGTATCATCTGGTTGGAAAATTAAATCCTGAGATATTCAAAATATCCCAATGACTACCCCCCAATGTCAAGATTGGCATAAAGTTGCAACTGGTCCAATCAGATTTCATTCTCAGAAAAACAGTTCCTGCAGCATCTGATGCTGGAGTTATTATCTCTTCTACCATTCTCCAAATTCGAAAACAACGGGTTATGTGCTCTGGTGCATCGGCAGTAGAAAAGCTAAGAGCCAATGGCAACAACATTAAACTTCTTGTCCCCCATACGATCACCAATCAACGTCACAATGCCACCGGCTCTCGTAGCTATACCGATTCATCATTTATCAATGGACAAATTCCATCAAAATTGGCTTTGGCATTTGTGAAGAGTGGGAGTGCCGTTGGATCCAGGACTGAATCCCCCATGATTTTAATTTTTTTTTGGTCTATTGTGTGCAAAGTGAATGGTATTCCACTGTACACTCTATCATTTGACAAAAAATCGTATAGAACTCTGTATGAGTTGACCATGCAATCCCTAGATCATGACTCCGAACTATTTGAAAATGGAATAACCGATTGAATGTTTTCAAAAAATCATGGTGTAACTGTTTTGGACCTGTCGGGGACCCAAGATATGAGCATAGTACGAACAGGGAATATACGTTTAGAGTCTACATTTTCCGATGCTTTGACTGAGAGTATCACGCTAATATCATTGTGTTAATTTGAAACCTATTGGGAAATCACGCCCGACGGCAGTGTTCTACAAGACCTAGCACCATGAACACAAACCAAATAATCAACTTATTTAATATGAATCCATACATGTCCCAGTACAAGTCCTATTGCATACCATAATCTGCACTTTTCATCATACTCATCAATCATTGTGCAATTCTCACATGATGACCAGCTGCCCAGTGTATACATGCATAGTGCACATGTATGAAAAATCTTTTCATGTGTTGATACTCTCACTGCCACATTGAAACTGAGCTAGCAACGACAAAAAATTGACTGAAATAGAGAGAGAGAGAGAGAGAGAGAGAGAGAGGAGTAAATCATTCTTGAACTCCATCTTTCTCATGAAAAAAAAAGTCCTAAATTTCTAAACTAGGTTTTAAAAGTATATCCACAATATCATTTTGCCGTGTCATGAATAATATATAAATAAATTATGTAAATGCATTTGGACCACAACGTAAAAGCTTCATGCAGTAGTCTAATGATGGAGAATCAGTTTTCATTATATCGACAAGTATTCCCTGAGAAAATATCTTCCTTTGAATAGACAGCTCTATAAAATCATCATCTAGTATCAAACGTTTGTCCATAAGCACTAGATTCCCCATGATTCACTCTTTCTCAAATCTATCCATTTTTTAGTGTCCTAACACTCTCACAACCAACTTCAGACTAACCAGAATTTTTTTACTCAAAACAATATACGCTAGTCTACTATAGAAAGAAAAATACCTTTAATTTAGAAACAATTTTATTGAGCATAATTACAACAATAATATTCACTGATGCATTTTGTTTTCATCAATATATTTCACTAGCGCATCTAATGCTGCCTGAAGTCCATTTATAAGTACAATATTCAGTTTCGCAGCAAAACATAATTGCTCCTCCAGCTTAAATTTGCTTAATGATATCACGTATCTCGCATACATATCGTCCCATTCAAGGCATAGTCTACACTCTCCTGTTATTTCCACAGCAACATTTGGTACTCGTATGTCTTTGTTGCTGGTGGCTCTACCCTCAGTCCCAATAATGTAAATGCTCTTCTCATTGTCTCTACTATTATAAATTCAAATAAAATATTCTCCTCGAATTCAATCCTCTTAATAATTAGAACTACAATGAAAATTCCTCCTTTTATTTGAACTCAATCACCAATCAAGTTATCGTATATAGAATAACCTCCACTCTCTCTCTCTCTCTGATTGGCCCTAACAAAGGGGTGCTGCCTCAAAAACAAGTCTGGTTGTGTTATACAATCTCGACTATACTCTCAAAACGTGTTTGACCACTTTATAGGTTTGCCAGCTTTTTAAAATATGCATCTGAAACTGTACTGCATATTCTTGTGAAATTCCTTGTGCAATTGAAATATATAGCAAAAACCAGTCTGATTGTCTTATAGAATTTCGATTATACTCTCAAAACTTGTTTGACCACTTTATAGGTATAAAAGGTTCGATCACTTTTTGCAATGTGCACGTGAAACTGTACTGCATATTCTTGTGCAATTCCTTGTGCAATTCATATTCCCTATGGCCTTACTACTCTTAATCCCTCCCAGTCCCCGGGGGATGGGCTGCAAGTTATGAAATTTGCCTATTATTTACATATAGTATTTTTTATTTGGAAGTATACTGACGTTTTCAAGAGGGATTTTTTCTCGTGGGGAGGGGGGTTGGAGGCGGGGGCAACGGGGAGGATCTTTCCATGGAGGATATTGTCATGGGGTAAGGAAAATTTCTATGAGGGGGCGCCGGATTTCTCAGTATTATTTTTTTAAAAGATCAGAAATTAAATAAAAAAACAAGTTTTTTCAACTGAAAGTAAGAAGCAACATTAGTACTTAAAACGAACAGAAATTATTACGTATATGGGGAGTTCTACCCCTAGTCAATACCTCGATCTTTACGCTAAAGTTTGTTTAGTACTTTCAAAAAATGCTATCTAATTAAACGGCCTTTGTGATTCAGAGGTCATTCTTAAAGAATTGTAAAAAAATTCTAACTTTAGCGTAAAGAGGGAGTTATTGACTAGGGAGAGAACCCCTAATTTACGTAATAAATATATACGGATATAGAAGTTCGTTACGTAAGTTATTTCGCAAGTTACGTCAGATCAAAATTTCGAGAAAGCCATTTAGCCAAAAAAAAAACAGCAAAATTAATATGCAAATTTCATTTTAATTATTCATGTACGTTGAGCCAAAATCAAAGCTACATTAATTAAAAAACGATCAAAAATTAAATAAATTTTTTTTTTAACTGAAAGTAAGGAGCGACATTAAAACTTAAAACGAACAGAAATTTTTCTGTATATGAAAGGGGCTGTCCCCTCCTCAACACCTCGCTCTTTACGCTAAATTTTTTTATCGTTATAAAAAATAAAGTTGTGAGACATAGTCAAGCTTTAGCGTAAAGAGCGAGGCGTTGAGGAGGGGACAGCCCCTTTCATATACGGAATAATTTATGTTCGTTTTAAGTTTTAATGTCGCTCCTTACTTTCAGTTCAAAAAGCTTGTTTTTATTTAATTTTATGAAAAGTACTGGAGCTCCTTATGTATCTTTGGATTGGTTTAGGCTATCATGCATGTTATTCGCGGATGACATAACTCTAGTGGCAGATAGTAGAGATAATCTTCAGAAGCAATTAGATACAATAAAAAAAAATATTTAGAAAAGAAGGATTTAGAATTGAACGCTAAGAAGTTAGTAGCATTAGTATTTCAGAGTAAAGGAGATGTTGATTCAGAGGTTCATTTTAATTTTGGAGGAAAGGTGTTAGAGGTTAAAAAAGAATTTGTTTATTTGGGTGTTAAGTTTAGTGCATTGAGGGGGATGTCTAGGAATGTAGAAGATCGAAATTTAAAGGGTAATAGGCTAATAGATATGCTTTTGAGAATTTATTTAGTTCAGCTAGCTGACATGAGGATCCAGAAAACAGTTTTCCAGACAAAAGTAGCTTCTAGTCTACATTGAGGCTCTTAGGTTTGGGGTTTCGCTAAAGCAGCTAAGCTAGAAGTAGTTCAGCTAAGATATTTTAAGAGAATTTAAGGCTTGAAGGATTAATTTAGTTCAGTGGTACTGAAAGGAGATTTGGGGCTTTTCACTTTAAGGAGTGTTAGATACCTAGAGTTCGGCTTCTTAAGTCAGCTTACTTCGAGAGCTTGAAGGACGGTATACTTGATTCGTGGCCAAATCAGGTCAAGAAAATCCTGAACCTTTGTGGCCTTTCGGAGATGTGGAATGAAGGAAAAGGCCCAATGAAAGCGTTTCAGTATGGAAGGAAGTCCAGCGAACCCTAAATGACCAAGAAATCCAAGAGTGGCAAGCTCATAGGGACCAATCTATGTCTTTGAGGTTTTACTCCCAAGCTAAAGATTGTTGGGGGAGGAGGTTTATTTTAAATTTTGTTTGAATAAAGAGGATTTGAAGAATTTGTTGTTGGTAAGAGGGGATAGTTTAGATTTAGGTGAGAGAAGGAATTTTTTAGAAAAGTTTAGGCTGGCGGTTGGTCTTTATTTTTGCCCCATGTGTGGATGTGTGAATGAGAACTTATTTAATTTTGTATCTGAGTGTGAAGGGTTGTCTGGGTTGCGGAATGAACATTTTATAAGATTGTCTGGCAGTCAATGCTGGTTAATTGAGCGGATGGCTAATAGACACACTTGTGCTATTAAATAGTTGTGTATGTTTAATCGTTTAGGGATTAAACATAGAGAATCATGTTTGAGGGGATAGCTTGTTACAGTTTTTTAGGATTTGAATTTTATTATGATTAGTGTTTGTTGGTTAAAATGTTGAACCTTGGTGTGTTTCTTTTTTGCCGTTTTGTTGTTCTTTTTTTTGATTTTTATTATCTAAAGTTGTATTTCGTTCCTGAGATTTGTTTGTAGACTGTATTATGCGTTGCTATGGCCCACAGGCTTTTTGCAATAAATCTTATCTTATCTATAGCAACATTATAACAAGCTGAATAGAAATTCTCCTGTCTATGAGGAGAGATCGTCCTCCTCAACTCCTCTCTCACTCTTTACGCTAAGGTTTTTTTTTCACCAATGCTTCAAGAACAAATGCTCTAATGCGAGAGCAACGTGATAACAAATTAATTGGTTTTGCATTGAGAATGGAAGGACCGGCCTAGGCAATACGTAAATGAAACACATCAGTCTTTACTTGCTACACTTTTGCTCTCTAAAATGCTTTCAGCTTAGTGTTGGGCGATATTCATTATCGATATTGATATATCGATATACCGGAGAAAATATCGAATATCGAAACGAAAATATCAATATCTGGACTTTGCTGGGACTTTAATTTACTTTACTTTATTAATAACAGTAGGGAGGCCCTATCGACTCCTGTACGCCCATAATTTATGCATGTTTTTATGGTTTTTCTCACTGAGGATGTCTTTTCATGGTTTTTCTCACTTTGACGTTTTTTCATGGTTTTTCTCACTGAGGATGTTTTTTCATGGTTTTTCTCACTTCGATGTTTTTTCATGGTTTTTCTCACTGTTGATGCTTATATGATGTAGACATCTGGTTATTGGATGGTTACGAGTGCTGGTCACTTTATTTGTTGTTTTCTTGGATGTCAACAAAAGTTCAACTACAATTGCTGGATGTAGACATGAGTCCAACAAAATTGATTTACATAATCTGACGGGGAATTCTATCATGAGGGATTTCATTTTTAAATATGGCTTCTCTGGTGTTTAAGCTTAGTAATAAATTCAGGAATAAATATTCGTTCGAAGTCTTAATAATGCGATCTGATTCTTGATTTCATGTCTTAGATAACATAGATTTGAGATGTTTCAAAGTGCAACAGATACAGAGGGGGATGCATATGGCTGCACTTAGGGGAACAGGTGAAGCATTTAGTTTGCAGTGTATATGCGATATGTAATTTAAAATTCTTTAGGTCTGAGAGATAAATATTAATATTCTATCGAAGCCATAATAATGTAACTAGGAGCACCTTAGATATTTTTCAGAAATTCAAACGAGATGAATATATTTTACGCGGGAAATGGTTTCCTGGGAATTTCAAATGTGACAGCACAGGGATGTCGAAACAAAGGAACATGTAGAAATTACTTTTAGGGGATTATTTGGGGAAAAAAAATTAATCGGCATTTAGAGATTTTTTGGGCGAAACAGTTTGAGACATTTTATAAGATAATTTGGGCCATTCTCGACTGTGTTCGGTATAATACACAACTACCATTTGAACAGTGTTGTAAGGTCCCCTACCCCATCCCCAGAGGACCCCAGGCCCCCCTAAAGGCCCCCGGGTCCACCAAAGCCCCCCCGGGTCCCCAAAGGCCCCCCGGGCCCCAAAAGCCCCCTTCCCCCTCCCGTTCCCTCCCCTTCCTCCCCTCCCCTCCTCTACTTTCCTCCCCATCCCCTCCTCCCCCTCCCCTCTCCCTCCCTCCATTTTTTAAATACTTTTTTTTGCGCACATGTGTTTTGAAATGTAAGAGTTGGAATATTTCAGGAGTGATTTGTCGTGGTTTACCATGTCACTGTTACATTCTCTTGATGTTTCAAAGTTTATTTTGGATTATTTTCGTTGAAATGCAAGAGTTGGAATATTTCAGTAGTGTTTTGTCGTGGTTTACCTTGTTACTGTTACATTCTCTTGATGTTTCAAAGTTAATTTTGGATTTTTTTCGTTGAAATGCAAGAGTTGGAATATTTAAGTAGTGTTTTCTCATGATTTACCTTGTCACTGTTACATTCTTTTGATGTTTCAAAGTTCATTTTGGCTGCTTTTCGTTGAAATGTAAGAGTTGTATTATTTCAGTAGTGTTTTCTCGGGATTTACCTTTGCACATTTACAGTCTATTGATGATTCAAATTTCATTTTGAATCTTTTTCATTGAAATACAAGACTTGGATTATTTCAGTAGTGTTTTGTCGTGGTTTACCATGTCACTTTTACATTCTCTTGATGTTTCAAAATTCATTTTGGATCTTTTTCGTTGAAATGCATGAGTTGGAATATTTCAGTAGTGTTTTCTCGTGGTTTACCATATCACTGTTACATTCTCTTGATGTTTCAAAGTGCATTATGGATCTTTTTCATTGAAATGCAAGACTTGGATTATTTCAGTAGTGTTTTGTCGTGGTTTCCCATGTCACTGTTACATTCTCTTGATGTTTCAAAGTTCATTATGGATCTTGTTCGTTGAAATGCAAGAGTTGGATTATTTCAGTAGTGTTTTAGTGTGGTTTACCATGTCACTGTTACATTCTCTTGATGTTTCAAAGTTCATTTTGGATCCTTTTCGTTGAAATGCAAGAGTTGGATTATTTCAGTAGTGATTTGTCGTGGTTTACCCTGTCACTGTTACATTCTCTTGATGTTTCGAAGTTCATGTTGAATCTTTTTCGTTGAAATGCAAGAGTCGGAATATTTCAGTAGTGTTTTCTCGTGGTTTACCATATATCTGTTACATTCTCTTGATGTTTCAAAGTTCATTTTGGATCTTTTTTCTTTGAAATGCAAGAGTTGGAATATTTCAGTAGTGTTTTCTCATGGTTTACCATGTCACTGTTACATTCTCTTGACGTTTCAAAGTTCATTTAGGATCTTTTTCATTGAAATGCAAGAGTTGGATTATTTCAGTAGTGTTTCGTCGTGGTTTAGCATGTCACTGTTACATTATCTTGACGTTTCAAAGTTCATTATGGATTTTTTTGTTGAAATGCAAGAGTTGGATTATTTCAGTAGTGTTTTGTCGTGGTTTACCATGTCAATGTTACATTCTCTTGATGTTTCAAAGTTCATTTTGGATCTTTTTCGTTGAAATGCAAGAGTTGTAATATTTCAGTAGTGTTTTGTGGTGGTTTACCATGTCACTGGCCGTAGGCAGCATCTTGTGTAGACGGGGTTAGCCGCTTCTGTGATGGAGGGGGGAGGGATCTTACTAATACTTCCCGAGGTCCTTTGAATATAGGTCTTTAGAAACTAGTCATTCTATATTTCGCTAAAACTCGGCATTTAGCATTTTCATTGTTCAAATTTTCCTGCAACAGTATAATATAAGAGATCCACTATCCAACTTCCAATTTCCAGAAAAAATAAACACCACAAAAGCGATTTGACACAAATCACATGGTTAGATAACAGCTTCTTCTAAGAATTCAATTCAAAAGTTTACAGTTGGGCAAAATTAAATATCAAAATTGGTATAGGGGAGACCGGGCCACGTTTAGCCAAAGCAAACAGTTTCAATATTCTGGTGGATTATAAAAGCTCTGACAGATGGCAGTGTATGTTTTTAAAATGTCTGACCTTAATTAATACTTTTACCAAAAACATCAGATTGGATCAGGTTTTAAGGTGATTATCTCTGGAATTTTGTTCAATTATGTCTGAAAGCCTACGCCTAATTACGAATACTAGAAAACTCACGTTGTAAACTCACATTGTATTCTATTATTATTTGCCTCTTTTTGTCAGCTTCCAAGACGTGCCATCTTCACCAGTTTGCTGTTAGTATTTTTTCATCCTGCAGGATAGCCAACTCCCATGTTCGGCCACAATACCTGGGGTAAATTCGGCATGCAATATCAAGGTGTCCAAAAGTGGGCTATGCTTGTAAAAGCTGTGTAAACAGCATATTTAAAGGTTGAAGGCAAGCTTAAAACCCAAAACTGTGTTAATTCTGGTGTTGTTTAATCATGTCAGAGCAGTAGGTGAACTGAAGTTCCATTTTTTCCTGTTAAATTTCATTCAAGATAAAATGCTTAAATTTAAAACAGAAGAGAAAAGAAAGAAAGGTTTCTGTGATCCAGAAGAAAATAAAACAGCAATTTTTTCTCTCTTATTCTACAAGAAGTCAGTTGGATTCTTTAGAAGTGCCATGGCTGTCCCTAGAGGAACGCTTGCAAGACTACATAAAAAAAGTTGAGAAGCTAAATATCCCTCTAAAAATTCTGGACCTAAGTTTCCTTACACCCTGTTACAACACATGATAAATATTTAAAGATGAACAAGAAAAAGGACTAAGAACTTACTTGAAGACGATAGCTTATATGCTTTCGACTGTATTCCCCTAGAAGCGTGTAAATTTGCATACACTTAAGCCATTATTAAGAGTATAAAAGTACCGGATAACGGAACTGCAAATGCAGTGGAGACAGTCGAGGAATTACAGGTAAAGATTGGTACCGTGGTTTTATGGATTGCCTTAAAACTCTATCAGTAAGAACGCAAGAAAGTACAAGCCTATGACAGACAACTGTTTTCAACCGTCACAGTGTAGGAGCTTTCTTTAACCCCCTGGAGCGAGGCTTACATAAACAAATGCTCAGACCACAAGACATTTGAAATTTCGACGAATCAGGTCTGAAAACATCCACAAGCCTGGTAAAATCATTGCATAGCGAGGCCAGAAGTAAGTAAGGAAGGTCACGTCAGCAGAAAGAGGTCAGTTGACCACGATTAGTGCTGGTGTTAAAGTGCCGTTGGGAACACAGTCTCTCCTCTACTTATTTCCCCACAGAAACAGTGTCTGGAAATTTTACTCAGGGGATCTTTACCAGGAACGATCACGATCAGCTCAGAAAATACTTTTGGCTGGATGGCTGCCTCTCATTCTTTGCTTTACTTGCAGCATTTTATCGATCAAGTCAAACCCTCCAAACATTCACCTGTAACTCTGAAATTAGAACGCTAGATCAGCCGATGCACCATTGAATTGCTTGATCTATCTAAAAAATAATAGTGTTGTCCTTTTAACTGTCCTTCCCCATACTACTCACAAACTACAGCCTCTAGAAATGATAGTCATGGGGCGCCTTAAGGACTACTACAACCAGGAAGCCGCAAGTTTTATGACTGCCCACGAATGTAAAACTATATTTATAACATTGCTGAGCTGCTGGGGAAAGCATATTCAAAGGCTTTCACTCCTGAGAATATAATCAGTGGCATCAGAGAAAGTGGTGTCTACCCCACAATTAGAGATGTTTTCATGGATTATCAGTTCTTCTTGTCATATGTCTCAGACAGATTGCCTACCCCATCTAGTGAAGCACTTGCCAGAGAAGTTTCTATGCTCAGCACAAGTCCTGTGCAACATTAACATAAACCCCGAAACAGACGCAGCACAGGTTCTGTCTCTAAATGAGAAGCAAAGGTCAACAGATGATTTGTTAAAAGATATCATCAACGCAAAACCCTTTCCTAAATGCTCAGCACGAAAAATCAACAGGAAAAAATATGAAAAATTCAGAATTACTCACTGAAACCCCCATGAAACAATGCATTACTGCTAGGATAAAAGCTGTATCTGCCAAAAAGCCCTAGTCCTGGAACGGACGAAAGTCAGACAAGTGAAAAGACTAAAAAGTAAAAGGCGTGTCTCTCGCAACAAGAGATACAGTTAGAGTGACGATTGTGACGTAGACGATCCTGTATACAACAACTCTTCAGACCCCAGCATAGACATTGAAGACGAGCCCCCTACCATCAACTTCTAATTTGACACTGAGAAAGTCAAGGCTGGTGATTACATTCTGATTGAGCTGAAGAGCAATAAAGGGAATTCTGTTCACAATATTATCATTATCAAAAAGTACCAACTGAAGAACTTAAGGTCCACTAGTGGAAGGAGACTGGAGCAAGAGACTTTGCGCTAACTGACGAGATGGATAGTGTCTCAAAGACAGAAGTTGAAATAAAACTGCCGCCACTGACAGGTAGAACACCAAGATTATCGGAGCGGCTTACTTTTGGTGTTGATCAGTCAATATATAATTTGAAATTAATACTCCTTAGTTTTTTTTTTTAAACCTTAATGAAATTCATTTTGTAGTTTTTTATCCTGACCATATTCTTTCTTAACTTTATAGCCGAAAAACAAGCTTTAATGTTCCCCTGGTCACTTTTCTTTTTCTTTTGTCCGGTGGCAAAAATAAGCCAGAGACGGCCGAACCCATGCTGGGGTGGCCCAGGTTTGGCCTCTTGACCACTTGGATAGAGAGGCATCCAGGTGGAAAAATGGCGGAGTATTTCTAATTGTCTTTTTCAAGGATGGTATTGAATGAGTTACTTTTGCTTTGGCATGCTCAGCAACTTCTTTATCGCTTGAATCAACTCATAGAGAATTAAACAAGTAAAAATCAGCAGATTGTGGGCCAGTCTCCTATCTATATATCGGACCGAAAATCAATATTGAAGATCGAGACGTAAATATTGATATCGCAAACGATATTTGGATATTTCTGTTTATTTCCAGCTTTTTTAACCATCTACCAGGTAACACCCAACAAAAATTCCAACATACAAAAAGTTCTCGTTAATATCTAGCGTAAATTTGAAGTTCTAGGGGGGGGCAGCTGCCCTCCCCTGCCCCCCCCCCTTCCCTACGCCCATGACCATGTCACTGTTACATTCTCTTGATGTTTCAAAGTTCATTTTGGATCTTTTTAGTTGAAATGCAAGAGTTGGAATATTTCAGTAGTGTTTTGTCGTGGTTTACCATCTCACTGTTACATTCTCTTGACGTTTCAAAGTTCATTTTGGATCTTTTTCGTTGAAATGCAAGAGTTGGATTATTTCAGTAGTGTTTTCTCATGGTTTACCATGTCACTGTTGCATTCTCTTGATGTTTCAAAGTTGATTTTAGATCTTTTTCCTTGAAATGCAAGAGTTGGAATATTTCAGTAGTGTTTTCTCATGGTTTACCATGTCACTGTTACATTCTCTTGATGTTTCAAAGTTCAAATGGATTTTTGTCGTTGAAATGCAGGACTTTGATTATTTCAGTAGTGTTTTGTCGTGGTTTACCATGTCACTGTTACATTCTCTTGACGTTTCAAAGTTCATTTTGGATTTTCTTTGTTGAAGTGCAAGAGTTGGAATATTTCACTAGTGTTTTGTTGTGGTTTACCTTGTCACTGTTACATTCTCTTGAGGTTTCAAAGTTCATTTTGGATCTTTTTCGTTGAAGTGCATGACTTGGATTATTTCAATAGTGTTTTGTCGTGGTTTACCTTGTCACTGTTACATTCTCTTTTTGTTTCAAAGTTCATTTTAGATTTTCTTGTTGAAATGCAAGAGTTGGAATATTTCAGTAATGTTTTGTTGTGGTTTACCTTGTCACTGTTACATTCTCTTGTTGTTTCAAAGTTCATATGGATTATTTTTTAGTTGAAATGAAAGAGTCGGAATATTTCAGTAGTGTTTTCTCGTGGATTGCCTTGTCACTGTTGCATTCTCTTGATGTTTCAAAGTTCATATGGATTTTTTTCATCGAAATGTAAGAGTTGGATTATTTCAGTAGTGTTTTGTCGTGGTTTACAATATCACTGTTACATTCTCTTGATGTTTCAAAGTTCATTTTGCATCTTTTTGTTGAAATGCAAGAGTTGGAATATTTCAGTAGTGTTTTGTCGCTGTTTACCTTGTCACAGTTACATTCTCTTGACGTTTCAAAGTTCATTTTGGATCCTTTTTGTTGAAATGCAAGATTTGGAATATTTCAGTAGTGTTTTGTCGTGGTTACCTTGTCACTGTTTCATTTTCTTGATGTTTCAAAGTTCATTTTGAATCTTTTTCGTTGAAATGCATGACTTGGATTATTTCAGTAGTGTTTTGTCGTGGTTTACCATGTCACTGTTACATTCTCTTGATTTTTCAAAGTTCATTTTGAATCTTTTTCATTGAAATGCAAGAGATGGAATATTTCAGTATTGTTTTCTCGTGGTTTACCATGTCAGTGTTACAATCTCTTGATGTTTCAAAGTTCATTTTAGATTTTTTTTTTTTGAAATGTTTCAAAGTTCATTTAGATTTTTTTTTTCGTTGAAATGCAAGAGTTGGATTATTTCACTAGTGTTTTGTCGTGGTTTACCATGTCACTGTTACATTCTCTTGATGTTTCAAAGTTCATTTTAGATCTTTTTCATTGAAATGCAAGAGTTGGATTATTTCAGTAGTGTTTTGTCGTGGTTTACCATATCACTGTTACATTCTCTTGATGTTTCAAACTTCATTTTAGATCTTTTTCATCAAAATGCAAGCGTTGGAATATTTCAGTAGTGTTTTTGTCGCGGTTTACCATGTCATTACTGTTACATTCTTTTTATGTTTCAAAGTTCATTTCGGATTTTTTTTTGTCGAAATTTTTTTTTGTTGAAATGTAAGAGTTGGAATATTTCAGTAGTGTTATGTCGTGGTTTACCTTCTCACTGTTACATTCTCTTAATGTTTCAAAGTTCATTTTGGAATTTTTTTTTTGTTGAAATGTAAGAGTTGGAATATTTCAGTAGTGATTTGGCGTGGTTTACCTTGTCACTATTACATTCTCTTGATGTTTCAAAGTTCATTATGGATTTTTTTCGTTGAAATGCAAGAGTTGGAATACTTCAGTAGTGTTTTGTCGTGGTTTAACTTGTCACTGTTACATTCTCTTGATGTTTCAAAGTTCATTTTGGATTTTTTTTCCTTGAAATGCAAGAGGTGGAATATTTCAGTAGTGTTTTCTCATGATTTACCTTTTTACTGTTACATTCTCTTGATGTTTCAAAGTTCATTTTGGATCCTTTTCGTTGAAATGCATGAATTGGAATATTTCAGTAGTATTTTGTCGTGGTTTACCATGTCACTGTTACATTCTCTTGATGTTTCAAAGTTCATTTTGGATCTTTTTCGTTGAAATGCAAGAGTTGGAATATTTCAATGGTGTTTTATCTTAGTTTACCTTGTCACTGTTACATTCTCCTGATGTTTCAAAGTTCATTTTGGATCTTTTTCGTTGAAATGCATGAGTTGGAATATTTCAGTAGTGTTTTCTCGTGGTTTACCATGTCACTGTTACATTCTCTTGGTGTTTCAAAGTTCATTATGGATATTTTTCTTTGAAATACAAGAGTTGGAATATTTCAGTAGTGATTTGCCGTGGTTTACCATGTTACTGTTACATTCTCTTGATGTTTCAAATTTCATTATGGATCTTTTTCGTTGAAATGCAAGAGTTGGTTTATTTCAGTAGTGTTTTATTGTGTTTTACCATGTCACTGTTACATTCTCTTGATGTATCAAAGTTCATTTTGGATGCTTTTCGTTGAAATGCAAGAGTTGGATTATTTCAGTAGTGATTTGTTGTGGTTTACCATGTCACTGTTACATTCTCTTGATGTTTCAAAGTTCATGTTGAATCTTTTTCGTTGAAATGCAAGAGTTGGAATATTTCAGTACTGTTTTCTCGTGGTTGACCCTATTTCTGTAAATTCTCTTGATATTTCAAAGTTCATTTTGGATCTTTTCTCGTTGAAATGCAAGAGTTGGAATATTTCAGTAGTGTTTTCTCATGGTTTACCATGTCACTATTACATTCTCTTGACGTTTCAAAGTTCATTTTGGATCTTTTTCGTTGAAATGCAAGAGTTGGATTATTTCAGTAGTGTTTTGTCGTGGTTTACCATGTCACTGTTATATTCTCTTGATGTTTCAAAGTTCATTTTGGATGCTTTTCGTTGAAATGCAAGAGTTGGATTATTTCAGTAGTGATTTGTTGTGGTTTACCATGTCACTGTTTTATTCTCTTGATGTTTCAAAGTTCATGTTGAATCTTTTTCGTTGAAATACAAGAGTTGGAATATTTCAGTAGTGTTCTCTTATGGTTTACCATGTCACTGTTACATTCTCTTGACGTTTCAAAGTTCATTTTGGATCTTTTTTCGTTGAAATGCAAGAGTTGGAATATTTCAGTAGTGTTTTCTAATGGTTTACCATGTCACTGTTACATTCTCTTGACGTTTCAAAGTTCATTTTGGATCTTTTTCGTTTAAACGCAAGAGTTGGAATATTTCAGTAGTGTTTTGTCGTGGTTTATCATGTCACTATTACATTCTTTGATGTTTCAAAGTTCATTTTAGATCTTTTTCGTTGAAATGCAAGAGTTGGAATATTTCAGTAGTGTTTTCTCGTGGTTTACCATGTCATTGTTACATTCTCTTGACGTTTCAAAGTTCATTTTGGATCTTTTTCGTTGAAATGCAAGAGTTGGAATATTTCAGTAGTGTTTTCTCATGGGTTACAATGTCACTGTTACATTCTCTTGATGTTTCAAAGTTCAAATGGATTTTTGTCGTTGAAATGCAGGAGTTGGAATATTTCAGTAGTGTTTTGTCGTGGTTTACCATGTCACTGTTACATTCTCTTGACGTTTCAAAGTTCATTTTGGATTTTTTTTGTTGAAATGCAAGAATTGAAATATTTCAGTAGTGTTTTGTCGTGGTTTACCTTGTCACTGTTACATTCTCTTGAGGTTTCAAAGTTCATTTTGGATCTTTTTCGTTGAAGTGCATGACTTGGATTATTTCAGTAGTGTTTTGTCATGGTTTACCTTGTCACTGCTACATTCTCTTGTTGTTTCAAAGCTCATTTTAGATTTTCTTCGTTGAAATACAAGAGTTGGAATATTTCAGTAGTGTTTTGTCGTGGTTTACCATGTCACTGTTACATTTTCTTGTTGTTTAAAAGTTCATATGGATTGTTTTTTCGTTGAAATTCAAGAGTTGGAATATCTCAGTAGTGTTTTGTCGTGGTTTACCATGTTACTGTTACATTCTCTTGATATTTTAAAGTTCATTTGGATTTTTTTCCTTGAAATGCAAGATTTGGATTATTTCAGTAGTGTTTTGTCGTGGTTTACCATATCACTCTTAAACTCTCTTGATGTTTCAAAGTTCATTTTGGATCTTTTTTGTTGAAGTGCAAGAGTTGGAATATTTCAGTAGTGTTTTGTCGCTATTCACATTGTCACAGTTACATTCTCTTGACGTTTCAAAGTTCATTTTGGATCATTTTCGTTCAAATGCAAGATTTGGAATATTTCAGTAGTGTTTTGTCGTGGTTACCTTGTCACTGTTACATTCTCTTGATGTTTCAAAGTTCATTTTGAATCATTTTCGTTGAAATGCATGACTTGGATTATTTCAGTAGTGTTTTGTCGTGGTTTACCATGTCACTGTTACATTCTCTTGATTTTTCAAAGTTCATTTTAAATCTTTTTCATTGAAATGCAAGAGATGGAATATTTCAGTTTTGTTTTCTTGTGGTTTACCAAGTCAGTGTTACAATCTCTTGATGTTTCAAAGTTCATTTTAGATTTTTTTTTTGAAATGTTTCAAAGTTCATTTAGATTTTTTTTTTCGTTGAAATGCAAGAGTTGGATTATTTCACTAGTGTTCTGTCGTGGTTTACCATGTCACTGTTACATTCTCTTGATGTTTAAAACTTCATTTTAGATCTTTTTCATTGAAATGCAAGAGTTGGAATATTTCAGTAGTGTTTTGTCGTGGTTTACCATATCACTGTTACATTCTCTTGATGTTTCAAACTTCATTTTAGATCTTTTTCATCAAAATGCAAGAGTTGGAATATTTCGGTAGTGTTTTGTCGTGGTTTACCATATCACTGTTACATTCTTTTAATGTTTCAAGGTTCATTTTGGATTTTTTTTTTGTCGAAATTTTTTTTGCTGAAACGCAATAGTTGGAATACTAAACTAGTGTTTCACCATAATTTGCCTTGTCACATTTAAATTCTCTGGATGTTTAAAATTTAATTTTTGATTTTTTTTTTGTTGAAATTTAATAGTTTGAATATTTAAGTAGTGTTTTTGTGAGGTTTACCTTGTCATTATTATATTCTCTTGATGTTTCAAAGTTCATTATGGATTTTTTTCGTTGAAATGCAAGAGTTGGAATATTTCAGTAGTGTTTTCTCATAATTTACCTTTTTACTGTTACATTCTCTTGATGTTTCAAAGTTCATTTCGGATCCTTTTCGTTGAAATGCATGAATTTGAATATTTCAGTAGTATTTTGTCGTGGTTTACCATGTCACTGTTACATTCTCTTGATGTTTCAAAGTTCATTTTGGATTTTTTTTCGTTAAAATGCAAGAGTTGGAATATTTCAGTAGTGTTTTCTCATAATTTACCTTTTTACTGTTACATTCTCTTGATGTTTCAAAGTTCATTTTGGATCCTTTTCGTTGAAATGCATGAATTGGAATATTTCAGTAGTATTTTGTCGTGGTTTACCATGTCACTGTGACATTCTCTTGATGTTTCAAAGTTCATTTTGGATCTTTTTCGTTGAAATGCAAGAGTTGGAATATTTCAATGGTGTTTTATCTTAGTTTACCTTGTCACTGTTACATTCTCCTGATGTTTCAAAGTTCATTTTGGATCTTTTTCGTTGAAATGCATGAGTTGGAATATTTCAGTAGTGTTTTCTCATGGTTTACCATGTCACTGTTACTTTCTCTTGGTGTTTCAAAGTTCATTTTGGATCTCTTTCATTGAAATACAAGAGTTAGATTATTTCAGTAATGTTTTGTCGTGGTTTACCATGTCACTGTTATATTCTCTTAATGTTTCAAAGTTCATTATGGATCTTTTTCGTTGAAATGCAAGAGTTGGATTATTTCAGTAGTGTTTTATTGTGATTTACCATGTCACTGATACATTCTCTTGATGTTTCAAAGTTCATTTTGGATGCTTTTCGTTGAAATGCAAGAGTTGGATTATTTCAGTAGTGATTTGTTGTGGTTTACCATGTCACTGTTACATTCTCTTGATGTTTCAAAGTTCATGTTGAATCTTTTTCGTTGAAATGCAAGAGTTGGAATATTTCAGTACTGTTTTCTCGTGGTTTACCCTATTTCTGTACATTCTCTTGAGGTTTCAAAGTTCATTTTGGATTTTTTTTCGTTAAAATGCAAGAGTTGGAATATTTCAGTAGTGTTTTCTCATAATTTACCTTTTTACTGTTACATTCTCTTGATGTTTCAAAGTTCATTTTGGATCCTTTTCGTTGAAATGCATGAATTGGAATATTTCAGTAGTATTTTGTCGTGGTTTACCATGTCACTGTTACATTCTCTTGATGTTTCAAAGTTCATTTTGGATCTTTTTCTTTGAAATGCAAGAGTTGGAATATTTCAATGGTGTTTTATCATAGTTTACCTTGTCACTGTTACATTCTCCTGATGTTTCAAAGTTCATTTTGGATCTTTTTCGTTGAAATGCATGAGTTGGAATATTTCAGTAGTGTTTTCTCGTGGTTTACCATGTCACTGTTACTTTCTCTTGATGTTTCAAAGTTCATTATGGATATTTTTCTTTGAAATGCAAGAGTTGGTTTATTTCAGTAGTGTTTTGTCGTGGTTTACCATGTCACTGTTTTATTCTCTTGATGTTTCAAAGTTCATGTTGAATCTTTTTCGTTGAAATACAAGAGTTGGAATATTTCAGTAGTGTTTTCTCGTGGTTTACCATATATCTGTTACATTCTCTTGATGTTTCAAAGTTCATTTTTGATCTTTTTTCGTTGAAATGCAAGAGTTGGAATATTTCAGTAGTGTTTTCTCATGGTTTACCATGTCACTGTTACATTCTCTTGACGTTTCAAAGTTCATTTAGGATCTTTTTCGTTTAAACGCAAGAGTTGGAATATTTCAGTAGTGTTTTGTCGTGGTTTATCATGTCACTATTACATTCTCTTGATGTTTCAAAGTTCATTTTGGATCTTTTTTGTTGAAATGCTAGAGTTTGAATATTTCAGTAGTGTTTTCTCGCGGTTTACCATGTCACTGTTACATTCTCTTGACGTTTCAAAGTTCATTTTGGATCTTTTTCGCTGAAATGCAAGAGTAGGATTATTTCAGTAGTGTTTTATCATGGTTTACCTTGTCACTGTTACATTCTCATGTTGTTTCAAAGTTCATTTTGGATTTTTTTCGTTGAAATGCAAGAGTTGGATTATTTCAGTAGTGTTTTCTCATGGTTTACCATGTCACTGTTACATTCTCTTGACGTTTCAAAGTTCATTTTAGATCTTTTTCGTTGAACTGCAAGAGTTAGAATATTTCAGTAGTTTTTTTTCGTGGTTTACCATGTCACTGTTACATTCTCTTGATGTTTCAAAGTTCATATGGATTTTTTTTTCATTCAAATGCAAAGTTGGAGTATTTCAGTAGTGTTTTTTCGTGGTTTACCTTGTCACTGTTACATTCTCTTGATGTTTCAAAGTTCATTTTGGATTTTTTTTCGTTGAAATGTAATAGTTCGAATATTTCAGTAGTGTTTTGTCGTGGATTACCAAGTCACTGTTACATTCTAAAGATATTTCAAAGTTCATTTTGAATTTTTTTTTCATTGAAATACAAGAGTTGGAATATTTCAGTAGTGTTTTGTCGTGGTTTACCATGTCACTGTTACATTTTCTTGATGTTTCAAAGTTCATTTATATTTTTTTTTCGTTGAAATGCAAGAGTTGGACTATTTCACTAGTGTTTTGTCATGGTTTACCATCTCACTGTTACATTCTCTTGATGTTTCGAAGTTCATTTTAGATCTTTTTCGTTGAAATGCAAGAGTTGGAATATTTCATTAGTGTTTTGTCGTTGTTTACCATGTCACTGTTATATTCTCTTGATGTTTCAAAGTTAATTTTGGATCTTTTTCGCTGAAATGCAAGAGTTGTAATATTTCAGTAGTGTTTTCTCGTGGTTTACCATGTCCCTGTTACATTCTAAAGATATTTCAAAGTTCATTTTGAATTTTTTTGGGTTGAAATGCAAGAGTTTGATTATTTTAATAGTGTTTTCTCATGGTTTACCTTGTCACTGTTACATTCTTGTCTTGTTTCAAAGTTCATTTTGGATTTTTTTTTTCGTTGAAAGGCAAGAGTTGGAATATATCAGTAGTGTTTTGTCATGGTTTACCTTGTCACTGTTACATTCTCATGTTGTTTCAAAGTTCATTTTGGATCTTTTTCGTTGAAATGCAACAGTTGAAATATTTCCGTAGTGTTTGCTCATGGTTTACCAAGTCATTGTTACATTCTCTTAACGTTTCAAAGTTCATTTTAGATCTTTTTCGTTGAAATGCAAGAGTTGGAATATTTCAGTAGTGTCTTGTCGTGGTGTACCATTTCACTTTTACATTCTCTTGATGTTTCAAAGTTCATTTTGGATATTTTTTTTTCATTGTAATGCAAGAGTTAGAATATTTCACTAGTGTTTTGTCGTGGTTTACCTTGTCACTGTTACATTCTCTTGATGTTTCAAAGTTCATTTTGGATTTTTTTAGTTAAAATGCAAGAGTTGGAATATTTCAGTAGTGTTTTATCGTGGGTTACCTTCACACTGTTACATTCTCTTAATGTTTCAAAGTTCATTTTGGATTTTTGTTCGTTGAAATACAAGACTTGGATTATTTTAGTAGTGTTTTGTCGTGGTTTACCATGTCACTTTTACATTCTCTTGTTGTTTCAAAGTTTATTTTGGATTTTCTTTGAAATGCAAGAGTTGGAATATTTCAGTAATGTTTTCTCATGGTTTACCTTGTCACTGTTACATTCTCACGTTGTTTCAAAGTTCATTTTGGATCTTTTTCGTTGAAATGCAAGAGTTAAAATATTTCAGTAGTGTTTGCTCATGGTTTACCATTTCACTGTTACATTCTTTTGCTGTTTCAAAGTTCATTTTAGATCTTTTTCGTTGAAATGCAAGAGTTGAAATATTTCAGTAGTGTTTTGTCGTGGTGTACCATATCACTGTTACATTCTCTTGATGTTTCAAAGTTCATTTTGGATTTTTTTTTTCATTGAAATGTAAGAGTTGGAATATTTCAGTAGTATTTTGTTGTGGTTTACCATGTCACTGTTACATTCTCTTGATGTTTCAAAGTTCATTTTGGATTTTTTTTCGTTGAAAGACAAGAATTGGAATCTTTCAGTACTGTTTTGTCATGGTTTACCTTGACACTCTTACATTCTCTTAATGCTTCAAAGTTCATTTTGGATTTTTGTTCGTTGAAATGCAAGAGTTGGAATATTTCAGTAGTGTTTTGTCGTGGTTTACCAAGTCACTATTACATTCTAAAGATATTTAAAAGTTCATTTTGATTTTTTTTTTCGTTGAAATGTAAGAGTTGGAATATTTCAGTAGTGTTTTGTCGTGGTTTACCTTGTCACTGTTACATTCTCTTAATGTTTCAAAGTTCATTTTGGATTTAATTCCTTGAAATATACGAGTTGGAATATTTCAGTAGTGTTTTGTCATGGTTTACGTTGTCACTCTTACATTCTCTTAATGTTTCAAAGTTCATTTAGGATTTTTTTTCGTTGCAATGTAAGAGTTGGAATATTTCCGTAGTGTTTTATTATGGTTTACCTTGTCACTGTTACATTCTCTTTCTTGATGTTTCAAAGTTTTTTCAAGATTTTTTTCGTTGAAATGTAAGAGTTGGAATATTTCAGTAGTGTTTTGTCGTGGTTTACATTGTCACTGTTCCATTCTTATGATATTTAAAAGTTCATTTTAGATTTTTTACTTCAAATGTTGGAGTTGGAATTTCCCAGTAGTGTTTAATCATGGTTTGCCATGTCACTGTTAGATTCTCCTGATATTTCAAATTTCATTTTTTTTGTTGAAATGTAAGAGTTGGACTATTTCAGTAGTATTTTATCGTGATTTACCTTGTCACTGTTACATTCTCTTGATATTTCAAAGTTCATAGTGAGAGAGATACGCAAAAAGTTGGGTTAATTTAGGTTAGGTTAGGTTAATTCAGCCTATGTACGCGTGCGTACATAGGCTAACCTAATCTAAGCCAACCTAACTTAATCTAGACCTAAAGTAACCCAACTTTTTGCGTATCTCTCTCACTATGAATTTTGAAATACCAAGAGAATGTAACAGTGACAAGGTAAATCACGATAAAATACTACTGAAATATTCCAACTCTTACATTTCAACAAAAATAAATCCAAAATGAACTTTGAAATATCATGAGAATGTAACAGTGACAAGGTAAACCACAACAAAACACTTCTGAAATATTCCAACTCATACATTTGAACGAAAAAGTCCAAAATGAACTTTGAAATATCATGAAAATGTAACAGTGACAATGTAAACCACGACAAAACACTACTGAAATATTCCAACTCTTACATTTCAACGAAAAAAATCTAAAATGAACTTTGAAACATCAAGAAAGAGAAGTTAACAGTGACAAGGTAAACCATGATAAAACACTACTGAAATATTCCAACTCTTACATTACAACGAAAAAACAAAAATCCTAAATGAACTTTGAAACATTAAGAGAATGTAAGAGTGACAAGGTAAACCATGACAAAACACTACTGAAATATTCCAAATCGTATATTTCAAGGAATGAAATCCAAAATGAACTTTGAAACATCAAGAGAATTTAACAAAGACAAGGTAAACCACGACAAAACACTACTGAAATATTCCAACTCTTAAATATCAACGAAAAAAAATTCAAAATGAACTTTGAAATATCTTTAGAATGTAACAGTGACTTGGTAAACCACGACAAAAGACTACTGAAATATTCCAACTCTTGCATTTCAACAAAAAAAAAATCCAAAATGAACTTTGAAGCATTAAGAGAATGTAAGAGTGTCAAGGTAAACCACGATAAAACACTACTGAAATATTCCAACTCTTGCATTTCAACGAAAAAAAATCCAAAATGAACTTTGAAACATAAAGAGAATGTAACAGTGACAAGGTAAACCACGACAAAACACTACTGAAATATTCCAACTCTTACATTTCAATGAAAAAAAAAATCCAAAATGAACTTTGAAACATCAAGAGAATGTAACAGTGACGTGGTAAACCACGACAAAACACTACTGAAATGTTCCAACTCTTACATTTCAACGAAAAAGATCTAAAATTACTTTTGAAACGTCAAGAGAATGTAAAAGTGACATGGTAAACCATGAGAAAACACTACTGAAATATTTCAACTCTTGCATTTTAACAAAAATATCCAAAATGAACTTTGAAACAACATGAGAATGTAACAGTGACAAGGTAAACCATGACAAAACACTACTGAAATATTCCAACTCTTGCATTTCAACGAAAAAAAATCCAAAATGAACTTTGAAAAAACAAGAGAATGTAACAGTGACACGGTAAACCATGAGAAAACACTACTGAAATAATCCAACTCTTGCATTTCAACGAAAAAAATTCAAAATGAACTTTGAAATATCTTTAGAATGTAACAGTGACATTGTAAACCTCTAGAAAAAACTACTGAAATATTCCATCTCTTGCGTTTCAACGAAAAAGATCCAAAATGAACTTTGAAACATCAAGAGAATGTAACAGTGAGATGGTAAACCACGACAAAACACTACTGAAATAATCCAACTCTTGCATTTCAACGAAAAAGATCCAAAATGAACTTTGAAACATCAAGAGAATGTAACAGTGACATGGTAAACCACGACAGAACACTAGTGAAATAATCCAACTCTTGCATTTCAACGAAAAAAAATCTAAATGAACTTTGAAACATCAAGAGAATGTAACAGTGACATGGTAAACCACAACAAAACACTAATGAAATAATCCAACTCTTGCATTTCAACGAAAAAAAGTCCAAAATGAACTTTGAAACATCTTCAGAATGTAACAGTGACAAGGTAAACCACAACAAAACACTACCGAAATATTCCAACTCCTGTATTTCAATGAAAAAGATCCAAAACGAACTTTGAAACATCAAGAGAATGTAACATTGACATGGTAAACCACGACAAAACACTACTGAAATAATCCAACTCTTACATTTCAACGAAAAGGCTCCAAAATGAACTTGAAAAAAGAACTTTGAAAAAAGCAAACCACGTAACTCAAAATGAACTTTGAAATAACAAGAGAATGAAACAGTGACAAGGTAAACCATGAGAAAACACTACTGAAATAATCCAACTCTTGCATTTCAACGAAAAAAATTCAAAATGAACTTTGAAATATCTTTAGAATGTAACAGTGACATGGTAAACCTCTAAAAAAAACTATTGAAATATTCCAACTCTTACATTTCAACGAAAAAGATCCAAAATGAACTTTGAAACGTCAAGAGAATGTAACAGTGACATGGTAAACCACGACAAAACACTACTGAAATATTCCAACTCTTGCATTTCAACGAAAAAGATCTAAAATGAAGTTTGAAACATCAAGAGAATGTAACAGTGACATGGTAAACCACGACAGAACACTAGTGAAATAATCCAACTCTTGCATTTCAACGAAAAAAAATCTAAATGAACTTTGAAACATTAAGAAAATGTAAGAGTGACATGGTAAACCACGACGAAACGCTATTGAAATAATCCAAGTCTTGCAATTCAACGAAAAAAAGTCAAAAATGAATTTTGAAACATCAATAGAATGTAACAGTGACAAGGTAAACCACGAGAAAACACTACTGAAATATTCCAACTCTTGCACTTCAATGAAAAAAAGATCCAAAATGAACTTTGAAACATCAAGAGAATATAACAGTGACAATGTAAACCACGACAAATCACTACTGAAACAATCCAACTCTTGCATTTCAATGAAAAAAAATCCAAAAATGAACTTTGAAACATCAAGAGAATGTAACAGTGATATGGTAAACCACGACAAACCACTACTGAAATATTCCAACTCTTGCATTCCTTCGAAAAAGATTCAAAATGAACTTTGAAACATCAAGAGAATGTAACAGTGACATGGTAAACCACGACAAATCACTACTGAAATAATCCAACTCTTGCATTTCAACGAAAAGGCTCCAAAATGAACTTTGAAGCTTCAAGAGAATGTAACAGTGATATGGTAAACCATAATAAAACACTACTGAAATAATCCAACTCTTGCATTTCAACGAAAAAGATCCATAATGAACTTTGAAACATCAAGAGAATGTAACAGTGACATGGTAAAGCGCGACAAAACCCTACTGAAACAATCCAACTCTTGCATTTCAACGAAAAAGATCCATAATGAACTTTGAAACATCAAGAGAATGAAACAGTGATTTGGTAAACCACGATAAAACACTACTGAAATAATCCAACTCATGCATTTCAACGAAAAGGATCCAAAATGAACTTTGAAACATCAAGAGAATGTAACAGTAACAAGGTAAATCATGAGAAAACACTACTGAAATATCCCAACTCTTGCTTTTCAACGAAAAAAATCCAAAATAAACTTTGAAACATCAAGAGAATGTAACAGTAACAAGGTAAACCACGAGAAAACACTACTAAAATATTCCAACTCTTGCATTTTAAGGAAAAAGATACAAAATGAAGTTTGAAACATCAAGAGAATGTAACAGTGACAATGCAAACCATGACAAAACACTATTGAAATATTCCAACTATTACATTTCAACAAAAAAAAATCCAAAATGAACTTTGAAACATCAAGAGACGGTAAAAGTGAGAAAGTAAACTATGACAAAACCCTAGTGAAATATTCCAACTCTTGCATTTCAAAAAAAAAATTGATAAAAAAATCCAAAATGAACTTTGAAACATCAAGAGAATGTAACAGTGAAATGGTAAACCACGACGAAACACTACTGAAATATTCCAACTCTTGCATTTCAACGAAAAAAAACCCAAACGAACTTTGAAACATCAAGAGAATGTAACAGTAACAAGGTAAACCACGAGAAAACACTATTGAAATATTCCAACTCTTGCATTTCAATGAAAAAGATTCAAAAGGAACTTTCAAAAATCAAGAGAATGTATAAGTGACATGGTAAACCACGACAAAACACTACTGAAATAATCCAAGTCATGCATTTCAACGAAAAGGATCCAAAATGAACTTTGAAACATCAAGAGAATGTAACAGTGAAATGGTAAACGACGACAAAACACTAGTAAAATACTCCATGTCTTGCATTTCAACAAAAAGAATCCAAAATGAACTTTGTAACATCGCTAGAATGTAACAGTGACATTGTAAACCACGTCAAAACACTACTGAAATAATCCAAATCTTGCATTTAAATGAAAAAAAAAAATCCATATGAACTTTGAAATATCAAGAGAATGTAACATTAACATGGTAAACCACGACGAAACACTACTGAAATATGTCAACTCTTGCATTTCAACGAAAAAAAAATCCATATGAGAGAGAGAGAGAGATTTATTCTAAACAAACAAACAATTTAACATAAGTTTAGCAGCCACCCCAAGAAGTAAAAACTTGTCCAAGGGGGTGTCAAAAATACACTGACATAACAAAACAATAAAAAAAAACGAAAAAAATAATAACCTATCTATATCACATTCCCCAAACAGCACCACAAACCTTAAACCTTAACATTTTCATTCAATTTGCTATTATATTCATAATCATCACCCCAAGGAGCCATAAAAATTTTGAAACAACTGTGAACTTTGAAATAACAAGAGAATGTAACAGTGACAAGGTAAACCATGACAAAACACTACTTAAATAATCCAAATCGTGCATTTCAACGATAAAGATCAAAAATGAACTTTGAAACAACAAGAGAATGTAACAGTGACAAGGTAAACCATGACAAAAATCTGCTGTAATAATCCAACTCACACCTTTCATCGAAAAATATTCAAAATGAACTTTGAAACGTCAAGAAAATGAAACAGTGACAAGGTAAACCACGACAGAACACTACTGAAATATTCCAACTCTTGCATTTCAACGAAAAAAAAACTAAAATGAACTTTTAAACAACAAGAGAATTTAACAGTGACAAGGTAAACCACGACAAAACACTACTGAAATCATCCAAGTCATGCATTTCAATGAAAAAGATCCAAAATGAACTTTGAAACGTCAAGAGAATGTAACAGTGACATGGTAAACCAAGTTCATTTGGATTTTTTCGTTGAAATGCAAGATTTAGAATATTTCAGTAGTGTTTTGTCGTGGTGTTCAGTGTGTTTTGCCAAAGAATCAAAAGAATGTAATAGTGACTTGGTAAACCACGACAAATCGCTACTGAAATATTTCAACTCTTACATTTCAACAAAAAAAAATCCAAAATGAACTTTGAAACACCAAGAGAATGTAACAGTGAGAAGGTAAACCATGACAAAACACTACTGAAATATTCCAACTCTTACATTTCAAAAAAAAAAAGTTCGACAAAAAAGAAATTCTCTTGATGTTTCAAAGTTCATTTTGGATTTTTTTTTTCATTGAAATGCAACAGTTGGAATATTTCATTAGTGTTTTGTTGTGGTTTACCTTGTCACTGTTACATTCTAAAGATATTTCAAAGTTTATTTTGAATTTTTTTTCGTTGAAATGCAAGAGTTGGATTATTTCAGTAGTGTTTTGTTGTGGTTTACCATGTCACTGTTACATTTTCTTGATGTTTCAAAGTTCATTTATATTTTTTTTCGTTGAAATGCAAGAGTTGGACTATTTCACTAGTGTTTTGTCATGGTTTACCATTTTATTGTTACATTCTCTTGATGTTTCAAAGTTCATTTTAGATATTTTTCGTTGAAATGCAAGAGTTGGAATATTTCAGTAGTGTTTTGTCGTGGTTTACCATGTCACTGTTACATTCTCATGACGTTTGAAAGTTCATTTTGGATCTTTTTCGCTGAAATGCAAGAGTTGTAATATTTCAGTAGTGTTTTCTCGTGGTTTACCATGTCCCTGTTACATTCTAAAGATATTTCAAAGTTCATTTTGAATTTTTTTGGTTGAAATGCAAGAGTTTGATTATTTTAATAGTGTTTTCTCATGGTTTACCTTGTCACTGTTACATTCTCTTCTTGTTTCAAAGTTCATTTTGGATTTTTTTTTCGTTGAAAGGCAAGAGTTGGAATATTTCAGTAGTGTTTTGTCATGGTTTACCTTGTCACTGTTACATTCTCATTTTGTTTCAAAGTTCATTTTGGATCTTTTTCGTTGAAATACAACAGTTGAAATATTTCCGTAGTGTTTTCTCATGGTTTACCAAGTCATTGTTACATTCTCTTAACGTTTCAAAGTTCATTTTAGATCTTTTTCGTTGAAATGCAAGAGTTGGAATATTTCAGTAGTGTTTTGTCGTGGCGTACCATGTCACTTTTACATTCTCTTGATGTTTCAAAGCTCATTTTGGATATTTTGTTTTCATTGTAATGCAAGAGTTAGAATATTTCACTAGTGTTTTGTCGTGGTTTACCTTGTCACTGTTACATTCTCTTGATGTTTCAAAGTTAATTTTGGATTTTTTTCGTTAAAATGCAAGAGTTGGAATATTTCAGTAGTGTTTTGTCATGGTTTACCTTGTCACTGCTACATTCTCACGTTGTTTCAAAGTTCATTTAGGATCTTTTTCGTTGAAATGCAAGAGTTGAAATATTTCAGTAGTGTTTGCTCATGGTTTACCATTTCACTGTTACATTCTCTTGATGTTTCAAAGTTCATTTTGGATCTTTTTCGTTGAAATGCAAGAGTTGAAATATTTCAGTAGTGTTTTGTCGTGGTTTACCATGTCACTGTTACATTCTCTTGATGTTTCAAAGTTCATTTTGGATTTTTTTTTCATTGAAATGCAAGAGTTAGAATATTTAACTAGTGTTTTGTCATGGTTTACCCTTGTCACTGTTACATTTTCTTGATGTTTCAAAGTTCATTTTGGATTTTTTTCGTTGAAATGCAAGAGTTGGAATATTTCAGTAGTGTTTTATCGTGGTTTACCTTGACACTCCTACATTCTCTTAATGTTTCAAAGTTCATTTTGGATTTGTGTTCGTTGAAGTGTAAGAGTTGGAAAATTTCAGTTGTGTTTTGTCGTGGTTTACCAAGTCACTTTTACATTCTGAAGATATTTCAAAGTTCATTTTGATTTTTTTTTTTGTTGAAATGTAAGAGTTGGAATATTTCAGTAGTGTTTAGTCGTAGTTTACATTTTCATTGTTACATTATCTTGATGTTTCAAAGTTAATTTTGGATTTAATTCCTTGAAATATACGAGTTGGAATATTTCAGTAGTGTTTTGTCATGGTTTACGCTGTCACTCTTTCATTCTCTTAATGTTTCAAAGTTCATTTAGGATTTTTTTTCGTTGTAATGTAAGAGTTGGAATATTTCCGTATTGTTTTATCATGGTTTACCTTGTCACTGTTACATTCTCTTTCTTGATGTTTCAAAGTTTTTTTAAGATTTTTTTCGTTGAAATATAAGAGTTGGAATATTTCAGTAGTGTTTTGTCGTGGTTTACATTGTCACTGTTATATTCTCATGATATTTCAAAGTTCATTTTGGATTTTTTCGTTCAAATGTATGAGTAGGAATATTTCAGTAGTGTTTAGTCGTGGTTTACCTTGTCACTGTTACATTCTCATAATATTTCAAAGTTCATTTTTTTTGTTGAAATGTAAGAATTGGAATATTTCAGTAGTATTTTATCGTGATTTACCTTGGCACTGTTACATTCTCTTGATATTTTAAAGTTCATAGTGAAAGAGATACGCAAAAAGTTGGGTTAATTTAGGTTAGGTTAGGTTGGGTTAGGTTAGGTTAGCCTATGTACGCGCGCGTACATAGGCTAACCTAATCTAAGCCAACCTAACCTAATCTAGACCTAAATTAACCCAACTTTTTGCGTATCTCTCTCACTATGAATTTTGAAATATCAAGAGAATGTAACAGTGACAAGGTAAATCACGATACAATACTATTGAAATATTCCAACTCTTACATTTGAACAAAAAAAAATCCAAAATGAACTTTGAAATATCATGAGAATGTAACAGTGACAAGGCAAACCACAACAAAACACTACTGAGATATTCCAACTCATACATTTGACATAAAAAATCCAAAATGAACTTTGAAATATCATGAGAATGTAACAGTGACAAGGTAAACCACGACAAAACACTAATGAAATATTCCAACTCTTACATTTCAACGAAAAAAATCTAAAATGAACTTTGAAACATCAAGAAAGAGAAGTTAACAGTGACAAGGTAAACCATGATAAAACACTACTGAAATATTCCAACTCTTACATTACAACGAAAAAACAAAAATCCTAAATGAACTTTGAAACATTAAGAGAATGTAAGAGTGACAAGGTGGACCATGACAAAACACTACTGAAATATTCCAACTCGTATATTTCAAGGAATGAAATCCAAAATGAACTTTGAAACATCAAGAGAATGTAACAAAGACAAGGTAAACCACGACAAAACACTACTGAAATATTCCAACTCTTAAATATCAACGAAAAAAAATTCAAAATGAACTTTGAAATATCTTTAGAATGTAACAGTGACTTGGTAAACCACGACAAAAGACTACTGAAATATTCCAACTCTTGCATTTCAACAAAAAAAAAAATCCAAAATGAACTTTGAAACATTAAGAGAATGTAAGAGTGTCAAGGTAAACCAAGATAAAACACTACTCAAATATTCCAACTCTTGCATTTCAACGAAAAAAATCCAAAATGAACTTTGAAACATAAAGAAAATGTAACAGTGACAAGGTAAACCACGACAAAACACTAGTGAAATATTCCAACTCTTGCATTTCAATGAAAAAAAAAATCCAAAATGAAATTTGAAACATCAAGAGAATGTAACAGTGACATGGTAAACCACGACAAAACACTACTGAAATATTCCAACTCTTGCATTTCAACGAAAAAGATCTAAAATTACTTTTGAAACGTCAAGAGAATGTAAAAGTGACATGGTAAACCATGAGAAAACACTACTGAAATATTTCAACTCTTGCATTTTAACAAAAAGATCAAAAATGAAATTTGAAACAACATGAGAATGTAACAGTGACAAGGTAAACCATGACAAAACACTACTGAAATATTCCAACTCTTGCATTTCAACGAAAAAAAATTCAAAATGAACTTTGAAAAAAGAAGAGAATGTAACAGTGACAAGGTAAACCATGAGAAAACACTACTGAAATAATCCAACTCTTGCATTTCAACGAAAAAAATTCAAAATGAACTTTTAAATATCTTTAGAATGTAACAGTGACATTGTAAACCACGAGAAAACACTACTGAAATATTCCAACTCTTGCATTTTAACGAAAAAGATCCAAAATGAACTTTGAAACGTCAAGAGCATGTAACAGTGACATGGTAAACCACGACAATCACTACTGAAATATTCCAACTCTTGCATTTCAACGAAAAAGATCTAAAATGAAGTTTGAAACATCAAGAGAATGTAACAGTGACATGGTAAACCACGACAGAACACTAGTGAAATAATCCAACTCTTGCATTTCAACGAAAAAAAAATCTAAATGAACTTTGAAACATCAAGAGAATGTAACAGTGACATGGTAAACCACAACAAAACACTACTGAAATAATCCAACTCTTGCATTTCAACGAAAAAAAGTCCAAAATGAACTTTGAAACATCTTCAGAATGTAACAGTGACAAGGTAAACCACAACAAAACACTACTGAAATATTCCAACTCTTGCATTTCAACGAAAAAAATCCGAAATGAACTTTGAAACATCACGAGAATGTAACAGTGACAAGGTAAACCACGACAAAACACGACTTAAATATTCCAACGCAAGCATTTCAATGAAAAAAATCGATATGAACTTTGAAACATCAAGAGAATGTAACAGTGACATTGTAAACCATTACGAAACACTATTGAAATATTCCAATTTTGCATTTCAAAGAAAAAGATTCAAAATGAACTTTGAAACATCAAGAGAATGTAACAGTGACATGGTAAACCACGACAAAACACTACTGAAATAATCCAACTCTTGCATTTCAACGAAAAGGATCCAAAATGAACTTTGAAGCATCAAGAGAATGTAACAATGATATGGTAAACCACAATAAAACACTACTGAAAAAATCCAACTCTTGCATTTCAACGAAAAAGATCCATAATGAACTTTGAAACATCAAGAGAATGTAACAGTGACATGGTAAAGCGCGACAAAACACTTCTGAAATAATCCAACTCTTGCATTTCAACGAAAAAGATCCATAATGAACTTTGAAACATCAAGAGAATGAAACAGTGATTTGGTAAACCACGAGAAAACCCTACTGAAATAATCCAACTCATGCATTTCAACGAAAAGGATCCAAAATGAACTTTGAAACATCAAGAGAATGTAACAGTAACAAGGTAAATCATGAGAAAACACTACTGAAATATCCCAACTCTTGCATTTCAACGAAAAAAATCCAAAATAAACTTTGAAACATCAAGAGAATGTAACAGTAACAAGGTAAACCACGAGAAAACACTACTAAAATATTCCAACTCTTGCATTTTAACGAAAAAAATCCAAAATGAACTTTGAAACATCATGAAAATGTAACAGTGACATGGTAAACCACGACAAATCACTATTGAAATATTCCAACTCTTACATTTCAACAAAAAAAATCCAAAATGAACTTTGAAACATCAAGAGAATGTAACAGTGAGAAGGTAAACCATGACAAAACTCTACTGAAATATTCCAACTCTTACATTTCAACAAAAAAAATTGAAAAAAAAAATCCAAAATGAACTTTGAAACATCAAGAGAATGTAACAGTGAAATGGTAAACCACGACGAAACACTACTGAAATATTCCAACTCTTGCATTTCAACGAAAAAAATCCAAATGAACTTTGAAACATCAAGAGAATGTAACAGTGACAAGGTAAACCACGAGAAAACAATACTGAAATATTCCAACTCTTGCATTTCAATGAAAAAGATTCAAAATGAACTTTGAAACATCAAGAGAATGTAACAGTGACATGGTAAACCACGACGAAACACTATTGAAATAATGCAAGTCATCCATTTCAACGAAAAGGATGCAAAATGAATTTTGAAACATCAATAGAATGTAACAGTGACATGATAAACCACGACAAAAAACTACTGAAATAATCCAAGTCATGCATTTCAACGAAAAAGAACCAAAATGAACTTTGAAACATCAAGAGAATGTAACACTGACAAGGTAAACCACGACAAAACACTACGGAAATATTCCAACTCTTGCATTTCAACGAAAAAAAAACTAAAATTAACTTTGAAACAACAAGAGAATGTAACAGTGACAAGGTAAACCACGACAAAACACTACTGAAATCATCCAAGTCATGCATTTCAATGAAAAAGATCCAAAATGAACTTTGAAACGTCAAGAGAATGTAACAGTGACATGGTAAACCAAGTTCATTTGGATTTTTTCGTTGAAATGCAAGATTTAGAATATTTCAGTAGTGTTTTGTCGTGGTGTTCAGTGTGTTTTGCCAAAGAATCAAGAGAATATAACAGTGACATGGTAAACCACAAAAAAACACTACTAAAATATTCCAACTATTACATTTCAACGTCAAAATTCCAAAATAAACTTTGAAACATCAAGAGAATGTAAGAGTGAGAAGGTAACCTACGAAAAAACACTAGTGAAATATTCAAATTATTACATTTCAACAAAAAAAAGTTCGACAAAAAAGAAATTCTCTTGATGTTTCAAAGTTCATTTTGGATTTTTTTTTTCATTGAAATGCAACAGTTGGAATATTTCATTAGTGTTGTGTCGTGGTTTACCTTGTCACTGTTACATTCTAAAGATATTTCAAAGTTTATTTTGAATTTTTTTTTTCGTTGAAATGCAAGAGTTGGATTATTTCAGTAGTGTTTTGTTGTGGTTTACCATGTCACTGTTACATTCTCTTGATGTTTCAAAGTTCATTTATATTTTTTTCGTTGAAATGCAAGAGTTGGACTATTTCACTAGTGTTTTGTCATGGTTTACCATTTTATTGTTACATTCTCTTGATGTTTCAAAGTTCATTTTAGATATTTTTCGTTGAAATGCAAGAGTTGGAATATTTCAGTAGTGTTTTGTCGTGGTTTACCATGTCACTGTTACATTCTCTTGACGTTTGAAAGTTCATTTTGGATCTTTTTCGCTGAAATGCAAGAGTTGTAATATTTCAGTAGTGTTTTCTCGTGGTTTACCATGTCCCTGTTACATTCTAAAGATATTTCAAAGTTCATTTTGAATTTTTTGGTTGAAATGCAAGAGTTGGATTATTTTAGTAGTTTTTTCTCATGGTTTACCTTGTCACTGTTACATTCTCTTGATGTTTCAAAGTTCATTTTGGATTTTTTTTGAAATGCAAGAGTTGGAATATTTCAGTAATGTTTTCTCATGGTTTACCTTGTCACTGTTACATTCTCTTTTTGTTTCAAAGTTCATTTTGGATCTTTTTCGTTGAAATACAACAGTTGAAATATTTCCGTAGTGTTTTCTCATGGTTTACCAAGTCATTGTTACATTCTCTTAACGTTTCAAAGTTCATTTTAGATCTTTTTCGTTGAAATGCAAGAGTTGGAATATTTCAGTAGTGTTTTGTCGTGGCGTACCATGTCACTTTTACATTCTCTTGATGTTTCAAAGCTCATTTTGGATATTTTGTTTTCATTGTAATGCAAGAGTTAGAATATTTCACTAGTGTTTTGTCGTGGTTTACCTTGTCAATGTTACATTCTCTTGATGTTTCAAAGTTAATTTTGGATTTTTTTCGTTAAAATGCAAGAGTTGGAATATTTCAGTAGTGTTTTGTCATGGTTTACCTTGTCACTGCTACATTCTCACGTTGTTTCAAAGTTCATTTAGGATCTTTTTCGTTGAAATGCAAGAGTTGAAATATTTCAGTAGTGTTTGCTCATGGTTTACCATTTCACTGTTACATTCTCTTGATGTTTCAAAGTTCATTTTAGATCTTTTTCGTTGAAATGCAAGAGTTGAAATATTTCAGTAGTGTTTTGTCGTGGTGTACCATTTCACTGTTACATTCTCTTGATGTTTCAAAGTTCATTTTGGATTTTTTTTCATTGAAATGCAAGAGTTAGAATATTTAACTAGTGTTTTGTCATGGTTTACCCTTGTCACTGTTACATTTTCTTGATGTTTCAAAGTTCATTTTGGATTTTTTTCGTTGAAATGCAAGAGTTGGAATATTTCAGTAGTGTTTTATCGTGGTTTACCTTGACACTCCTACATTCTCTTACTGTTTCAAAGTTCATTTTGGATTTGTGTTCTTTGAAATGTAAGAGTTGTAATATTTCAGTAGTGTTTTGTCGTGGTTTACCAAGTCACTATTACATTCTAAAGATATTTCAAAGTTCATTTTGATTTTTTTTTTCGTTGAAATGTAAGAGTTGGAATATTTCAGTAGTGTTTTGTCATGGTTTACCTTGTCACTGTTACATTCTCTTAATGTTCCAAAGTTCATTTTGGATTTAATTCCTTGAAATATACGAGTTGGAATATTTCAGTAGTGTTTTGTCATGGTTTACGCTGTCACTCTTTCATTCTCTTAATGTTTCAAAGTTCATTTAGGATTTTTTTTCGTTGTAATGTAAGAGTTGGAATATTTCCGTATTGTTTTATCATGGTTTACCTTGTCACTGTTACATTCTCTTTCTTGATGTTTCAAAGTTTTTTTAAGATTTTTTTCGTTGAAATATAAGAGTTGGAATATTTCAGTAGTGTTTTGTCGTGGTTTACATTGTCACTGTTACATTCTCATGATATTTCAAAGTTCATTTTGGATTTTTTCGTTCAAATGTATGAGTAGGAATATTTCAGTAGTGTTTAGTCGTGGTTTACCTTGTCACTGTTACATTCTCACGATATTTCAAAGTTCATAGTGAGAGAGATACGAAAAAAGTCGGGTTAATTTAGGTTATGGTTAGGTTGGGTTAGGTTAGTTCAGCCTATGTACGCTTGCGTACATAGGCTAACCTAATCTAAGCCAACCTAACCTAATCTAGACCTAAATTAACCCAACTTTTTGCGTATCTCTCTCACTATGAATTTTGAAATATCAAGAGAATGTAACAGTGACAAGGTAAATCACGATAAAATACTATTGAAATATTCCAACTCTTACATTTGAACAAAAAAAAATCCAAAATGAACTTTTAAATATCATGAGAATGTAACAGTGACAAGGTAAACCACAACAAAACACTACTGAAATATTCCAACTCATACATTTGACATAAAAAATCCAAAATGAACTTTGAAATATCATGAAAATGTAACAGTGACAATGTAAACCACGACAAAACACTACTGAAATATTCCAACTCTTACGTTTCAACGAAAAAAATCTAAAATGAACTTTTAAACATCAAGAAAGAGAAGTTAACAGTGACAAGGTAAACCATGATAAAACACTACTGAAATATTCCAACTCTTACATTGCAACGAAAAAACAAAAATCCTAAATGAAGATTGAAACATTAAGAGAATGTAAGAGTGACAAGGTAAACCATGACAAAACACTTCTGAAATATTCCAACTCTTATATTTCAGGGAATGAAATCCAAAATGAACTTTGAAACATCAAGAAAATGTAACAAAGACAAGGTAAACCACGACAAAACACTACTGAAATATTCCAACTCTTAAATATCAACGAAAAAAAATTCAAAATGAACTTTGAAATATCTTTAGATTGTAACAGTGACTTGGTAAACCACGACAAAACACTACTGAAATATTCCAACTCTTGCATTTCAACGAAAAAAAAATCCAAAATGAACTTAGAAACATTAAGAGAATGTAAGAGTGTCAAGGTAAACCATGATAAAAAACAACTGAAATATTCCAACTCTTGCATTTCAACGAAAAAAATCCAAAATGAACTTTGAAACATCAAGAAAATGTAACAGTGACAAGGTAAACCACGACAAAACACTAGTGAAATATTCCAACTCTTGCATTTCAATAAAAAAAATCCAAAATGAACTTTGAAACATCAAGAGAATGTAACAGTGACATGGTAAACCACGACAAAACACTACTGAAATATTCCAACTCTTGCATTTCAACGAAAAAGATCTAAAATGAATTTTGAAACGTCAAGAGAATGTAAAAGTGACATGGTAAACCATGAGAAAACACTACTGAAATATTTCAACTCTTGCATTTTAACAAAAAGATCCAAAATGAACTTTGAAACAACATGAGAATGTAACAGTGACAAGGTAAACCATGACAAAACACTACTGAAATATTCCAACTCTTGCATTTCAACGAAAAAAAATTCAAAATGAACTTTGAAAAAAGAAGAGAATGTAACAGTGACAAGGTAAACCATGAGAAAACACTACTGAAATAATCCAACTCTTGCATTTCAACGAAAAAAATTCAAAATGAACTTTTAAATATCTTTAGAATGTAACAGTGACATGGTAAACCACAAGAAAACACTACTGAAATAATCCACCACTTGCATTTCAACCAGAAAGATCCAAAATGAACTTTGAACCGTCAAGAGAATGTAAGAGTGTCATCCTAGACCAAGCGGAAACAATGTTGAAATAATCCAACTCATGCATTTCAACGAATAAGATTCAAAATGAACTTTGAAACATCGAGGGAGTGTAACAGTGAGAAGGTAAACCACGACAGAACACTAGTGAAATAATCCAACTCTTGCATTTCAACGAAAAAAAAAATCTAAATGAACTTTGAAACATCAAGAGAATGTAACAGTGACATGGTAAACCACAACAAAACACTACTGAAATAATCCAACTCTTGCATTTCAACGAAAAAAAATCCAAAATGAACTTTGAAACATCTTCAGAAAGTAACAGTGACAAGGTAAACCACGAAAAAACACAACTGAAATATTCCACCTCTTGCATTTCAATGAAATAGATCAAAAATGAACTTTGAAACATCAAGAGAATGTAACAGTGACAAGGTAAACCACTACAAAAAACTACTGAAATATTCTAACTCTTGCATTTCAACGAAAAGGCTCCAAAATGAACTTTGAAGCATCAAGAGAATGTAACAGTGATATGGTAAACCACAATAAAAACACTACTGAAATAATCCAACTTTTGCATTTCAACGAAAAAGATCCATAATGAACTTTGAAACATCAAGAGAATGTAACAGTGACATCGTAAACCACGAGAAAACACTACTCAAATAATCCAACTCTTGCATTTCAACGAAAAAGATCCATAATGAACTTTGAAACATCAAGAGAATGAAACAGTGATTTGGTAAACCACGAGAAAACCCTACTGAAATAATCCAACTCATGCATTTCAACAAAAAGGATCCAAAATGAACTTTGAAACATCAAGAGAATGTAACAGTAACAAGGTAAATCATGAGAAAACACTACTGAAATATTCCAACTCTTGCATTTCAACGAAAAAAATCCAAAATAAACTTTGAAACATCAAGAGAATGTAAAAGTGACATGGTAAACCACGACTAAACACTACTGAAATATTCCAACTCTTGTATTTCAACGAAAAAAATCCAAAATGAACTTTGAAACATCAAGAGAATGTAACAGTAACATGGTAAACCACGACAAATCACTATTGAAATATTCCAACTCTTACATTTCAACAAAAAAAATCTAAAATGAACTTTGAAACATCAAGAGAATGCAACAGTGACAAGGTAAACCACGAGAAAACACTACTTAAATATTCCAACTCTTACATTTCAAAAAAAAAAATTTAAAAAAAAAATCCAAAATGAACTTTGAAAAATCAAGAGAATGTAACAGTGAAATGGTAAACCACGACGAAACACTACTGAAATATTCCAACTCTTGCATTTCAACAAAAAAAATCCAAATGAACTTTGAAACATCAAGAGAATGTAACAGTAACGAGGTAAACCACGAGAAAACAATATTGAAATATTCCAACTCTTGCATTTCAATGAAAAAGATTCAAAAAGAACTTTGAAACATCAAGAGAATGTACAAGTGACATGGTAAACCACTAAAAAAGACTACTGAAATAATCCAAGTCATGCATTTCAACGAAAAGGATGCAAAATGAACTTTGAAACATAAAGAGAATGTAAGAGTGACAAAGTAAAGCACGACAAAACAATACTGAAATATTCCAACTCTTGCATTTCAACGAAAAAGATCCAAAATGAACTTTGAAACATCAAGAGAATGTAACAGTGACATTGTAAACCCCGACAAAACCCTACTGAAATAATCCAACTCATGCATTTAAATGAAAAAAAATTCATATGAACTTTGAAACATCAATAGAATGTAACAGTAACATGGTAAACCACGACAAAACACTACTGAAATATTTCAACTCTTGCATTTCAACGAAAAAAAAAAGCCATATGAGAGAGAGAGAGATTTATTCTAAACAAACAAACAATTTAACATAAGTTTAGCAGCCACCCCAAGAAGTAAAAACTTGTCCAAGGGGGTGGCAAAAATACACTAACATAACAAAACAATAAAAAAAACGAAAAAAATAATAACCTATCTATATCACAGTCCCCAAACAGCACCACAAACCTTAAACCTTAACATTTTCATTAAATTTGCAATCATATTCATAATCATCACCCCAAGGAGCCATAAAAATTTTGAAAGAACTGTGAACTTTGAAACAACAAGAGAATGTAACAGTGACAAGGTAAACCACGACAAAACACCACTGAAATATTCCAACTCTTGTATTTCAACGAAAAAATCTAAAATGAACTTTGAAACAAAAAGGGAATCTAACAGTGACAATGTAAACCACGACAAAACACTACTGAAATAATCCAAGTCATGCATTTAAACGAAAAAGATCCAAAATGAACTTTGAAACATCAAGAGAATGTAACAGTGACAAGGTAAACCACGACAAAACACTAGGGAAATATTCCAACTCTTGCATTTCAACAAAAAAAAACTAAAATGAACTTTGAAACAACAAGAGAATGTAACAGTGACAAGGTAAACCACGACAAAACACTACTGAAATAATCCAAGTCATGCATTTCAACGAAAAAGATCCAAAATCAACTTTGAAACGTCAAGAGAATGTAACAGTGACATGGTAAACCAAGTTCGTTTGGATTTTTTCGTTGAAATGCAAGATTTACAATATTTCAGTAGTGTTTTGTCGTGGTGTTCAGTGTGTTTTGCCAAAAAATCAAGAGAATGTAACAGTGACATGTTAAACCACGACAAATCACTATTGAAATATTCCAACTCTTACATTTCAACATAAAAAAAATTCCAAAATGAATTTTGAAACATCAAGAGAATGTAACAGTGAAAAGGTACACCACGACAAAATACTACTGAAATATTCCAACTCTTACATTTCAACCAAAATAATTCGACAAAAAAAAATCCAAAATGATCTTTGAAACATCAAGAGAATGCACCCGTGATATGGTAAACCACGACAAAACACTACTGAAATATTGCAACTCTTGCATTTCAACGAAAAAAATCCAAATGAACTTTGAAACATCAAGAGAATGCAACAATGACATGGTAAACCACGAAAAAAACACTACTGAAATATTCCAGCTCTTACATTTCAAAAAAAATAAATCTAAAATGAAATTTGAAACATCAAGAGAATGTAACAGTGACATGGTAAACCACGACAAAATACAAATGAAATAATCCAACTCTTACATTTCAACAAAAAAAAAAATCTAAAATGAACTTTGAAACATCAAGAGAATGTATCAGTGACAAGGTAAACCACGAGAAAACACTACTGAAATATTCCAACTCTTGCATTTCAATGAAAAAGATTCAAAATGAACTTTGAAACATCAAGAGAATGTAACAGTGACATGGTAAACCACGACGAAACACTATTGAAATAATGCAAGTCATGCATTTCAAGGGAAACGATCCAAAATGAACTTTGAAACATCAAGAGAATGTTACAGCGACTTGGTAAACCGCGACAAAACACTATTGAAATAATCCAAATCTTGCATTTCCATAACTAAGATTCCAAAAGAAATTTGAGGCATCAAGAGAATGGAATTGTGTAATTAAAAATAAAATCAAAAGACTACTGAAATATTCCAACTCTTGAATTTCAACGAAAAACATCCAAAATGAACTTTGAAACATCAAGAGAATGTAACAGTGACATTGTAAACGACGACGAAACACTACTGAAATAATCCAACTCTTGCATTTCAATGAAAAAAAACCATATGAACTTTGAAACATCAAGAGAATGTAACAGTAACATGGTAAACCACGACAAAACACTACTGAAATATTCCAACTCTTGCATTTCAACGAAAAAAACAATCCATATGAACTTTGAAACAACAAGAGAATGTAACAGTGACAAGGTAAACCACGAAAAAACACTACTGAAATATTCCAACTCTTGTATTTCAACGAAAAAAAATCTAAAATGAACTTTGAAACAACAAGAGAATGTAACAGTGACAAGGTAAACCACGACAAAACACTACTGAAATAATCCAAGTCATGCATTTCAACGAAAAAGATCCAAAATGAACATTGAAACATCAAGAGAATGTAACAGGGACAAGGTAAACCACGACAAAACACTACTGAATCATTCCAACTCTTGCATTTCAACGAAAGAAATCCAAAATGAACTTTGAAACCTCAAGAGAATGTAACAGTGACATTGTAAACCATAAAAAAAAACTACTGAAATAATCCAACTCTTGAATTTTAAGGAATAGGATCCAAAATGAACTTTGAACCATCAAGAGAATGCAACAGGGACATGATAAACCATGAGAAAACATTTCTGAAATATTCCAAATCTTGTATTACAAGGAAAAAGATCAAAAATGAACTTTGAAACATCAAGAGAATGTAACAGTGAAAAGGTAAACCACGAGAAAACACTACTGGAATATTCCAACTCTTGCATTTCAACGAAAAAAATCCAAAATGAACTTTGAAACATCAAGAGAATGTAACAGTGACAAGGTAAACCACGACAAAACACTAGTGAAATATTCCAACTCTTGCATTTCAATAAAAAAAATCCAAAATGAAATTTGAAACATCAAGAGAAAGTAACAGTGACGTGGTAAACCGCGATAAAACACTACTGAAATATTCCAACTCTTGCATTTCAACGAAAAAGATCTAAAATGAACTTTGAAACGTCAAGAGAATGTAAAAGTGACATGGTAAACCATGAGAAAACACTACTGAAATATTTCAACTCTTGCATTTTAACAAAAAGATCCAAAATGAACTTTGAAACAACATGAGAATGTAACAGTGACAAGGTAAACCATGACAAAACACTACTGAAATATTCCAACTCTTGCATTTCAACGAAAAAAAATTAAAAATTAACTTTGAAAAAAGAAGAGAATGTAACAGTGACAAGGTAAACCATGAGAAAACACTACTGAAATAATCCAACTCTTGCATTTCAACGAAAAAAATTCAAAATGAACTTTTAAATATCTTTAGAATGTAGCAATGACAAGGTAAGTCATAACAAACCGCGACATGAATGATTCAATTTTGGTAAGTCCCTGATAAGTATCACCACTGAACCTCGAAACGTCATGAGCCTATAATGTAGAAAAGATAAATGTTAACACATGACTAATAAAATAATTTAACTCTTGCTTTATCATGAGAGAGATCTAAAATGAAGTTTGAAACATCAAGAGAATGTAACAGTGACATGGTAAACCACGACAGAACACTAGTGAAATAATCCAACTCTTTCATTTAAACGAAAAAAAAAATCTAAATGAACTTTGAAACATCAAGAGAATGTAACAGTGACATGGTAAACCACAACAAAACACTACTGAAATAATCCAACTCTTGCATTTCAACGAAAAAAAGTCCAAAATGAACTTTGAAACATCTTCAGAAAGTAACAGTGACAAGGTAAACCACGACAAAACACAACTGAAATATTCCACCTCTTGCATTTCAAGGAAATAGATCAAAAATGAACTTTGAAACATCAAGAGCATGTAACAGTGACATGGTAAAGCACGACAAAAAACTACTGAAATATTCCAACTCTTGCATTTCAACGAAAAGGCTCCAAAATGAACTTTGAAGCATCAAGAGAATGTAACAGTGATATGGTAAACCACAATAAAACACTACTGAAACAATCGAACTTTTGCATTTCAACGAAAAAGATCCATAATGAACTTTGAAACATCAAGAGAATGTAACAGTGACATCGTAAACCACGACAAAACACTACTCAAATAATCCAACTCTTGCATTTCAACGAAAAAGATTCATAATGAACTTTGAAACATCAAGAGAATGAAACAGTGATTTGGTAAACCACGAGAAAACCCTACTGAAATAATCCAACTCATGCATTTCAACGAAAAGGATCCAAAATGAACTTTGAAACATCAAGAGAATGTAACAGTAACAAGGTAAATCATGAGAAAACACTACTGAAATATTCCAACTCTTGCATTTCAACGAAAAAAATCCAAAATAAACTTTGAAACATCAAGAGAATGTAAAAGTGAAATGGTAAACCACGACAAAACACTACTGAAATATTCCAACTCTTATATTTCAAAGAATAAAATCTAAAATAAACTTTGAAACATCAAGAGAATGTAACATTGATAAGGTAAACCACGACAAATCACTATTGAAATATTCCAACTCTTACATTTCAACATAAAAAATCTAAAATGAACTTTGAAACATCAAGAGAATGCAACAGTGACAAGGTAAACCACGAGAAAACACTACTGAAATATTCCAACTCTTACATTTCAAAAAAAAAAATTGAAAAAAAAAATCCAAAATGAACTTTGAAACATCAAGAGAATGTAACAGTGAAATGGTAAACCACGACGAAACACTACTGAAATATTCCAACTCTTGCATTTCAACGAAAAAAATCCAAATGAACTTTGAAACATCAAGAGAATGTAACAGTAACGAGGTAAACCACGAGAAAACAATATTGAAATATTCCAACTCTTGCATTTCAATGAAAAAGATTCAAAATGAACTTTGAAACATCAAGAGAATGTACAAGTGACATGGTAAACCACTAAAAAAGACTACTGAAATAATCCAAGTCATGCATTTCAACGAAAAGGATCCAAAATGAACTTTGAAACGTCAAGAGAATGTAAGAGTGACAAGGTAAGCCACGACAAAACACTACTGAAATATTCCAACTCTTGCATTTCAACGAAAAAGATCCAAAATGAACTTTGAAACATCAAGAGAATGTAACAGTGACATTGTAAACCACGACAAAACCCTACTGAAATAATCCAACTCATGCATTTAAATGAAAAAAAATTCATATGAACTTTGAAACATCAATAGAATGTAACAGTAACATGGTAAACCACGACAAAACACTACTGAAATATTTCAACTCTTGCATTTCAACGAAAAAAAAAAGCCATATGAGAGAGAGAGAGAGATTGATTCTAAACAAACAAACAATTTAACATAAGTTTAGCAGCCACCCCAAGAAGTAAAAACTTGTCCAAGGGGGTGGCAAAAATACACTAACATAACAAAACAATAAAAAAAACGAAAAAAATAATAACCTATCTATATCACAGTCCCCAAACAGCACCACAAACCTTAAACCTTAACATTTTCATTAAATTTGCTATTATATTCATAATCATCACCCCAAGGAGCCATAAAAATTTTGAAACAACTGTGAACTTTGAAATAACAAGAGAATGTAACAGTGACAAGGTAAACCACGACAAAACACTACTGAAATATTCCAACTGTTGCATTTCAACAAAAAAATCTAAAATGAACTTTGAAACAAAAAGAGAATGTAACAGTGACAAGGTAAACCACGACAAAACACTATTGAAATAATCCAAGTCATGCATTTCAACGAAAAAGATCCAAAATGAACTTTGAAACATCAAGAGAATGTAACACTGACAAGATAAACCACGACAAAACACTACTGAAATATTCCAACTCTTGCATTTCAACAAAAAAAAACTAAAATGAACTTTGAAACAACAAGAGAATGTAACAGTGACAAGGTAAACCACGACAAAACACTACTGAAATAATCCAAGTCATGCATTTCAACGAAAAAGATCCAAAATCAACTTTGAAACGTCAAGAGAATGTAACAGTGACATGGTAAACCAAGTTCGTTTGGATTTTTTCGTTGAAATGCAAGATTTACAATATTTCAGTAGTGTTTTGTCGTGGTGTTCAGTGTGTTTTGCCAAAAAATCAAGAAAATGTAACAGTGACATGGTAAACCACGACAAATCACTATTGAAATATTCCAACTCTTACATTTCAACATAAAAAAATCCAAAATGAACTTTGAAACATCAAGAGGATGTAACAGTGACAAGGTAAACCATGACAAAACACTACTGAAATATTCCAACTCTTACATTTCAACCAAAAAAATTCGACAAAAAAAAATCCAAAATGATCTTTGAAACATCAAGAGAATGCACCCGTGATATGGTAAACCACGACAAAACACTACTGAAATATTTCAACTCTTGCATTTCAACGAAAAAAATCCAAATGAACTTTGAAACATCAAGAGAATGCAACAATGACATGGTAAACCACGAAAAAAACACTACTGAAATATTCCAACTCTTAAATTTCAAAAAAAATAAATATAAAATGAACTTTGAAACATCAAGAGAATGTAACAGTGACATGTTAAACCACGACAAAACACTACTGAAATAATCCAACTCTTACATTTCAACAAAAAAAAAATCTAAAATGAACTTTGAAACATCAAGAGAATGTAACAGTGACACGGTAAACCCCGAGAAAACACTACTGAAATATTCCAACTCTTGCATTTCAATGAAAAAGATTCAAAATGAACTTTGAAACATCAAGAGAATGTAACAGTGACATGGTAAACCACGACGAAACACTATTGAAATAATGCAAGTCATCCATTTCAACGAAAAGGATGCAAAATGAATTTTGAAACATCAAGAGAATGTAACTGTGACAAGGTAAACCACGACAAAACACTACTGAAATATTCAACTCTTGCATTTCAATGAAAAGGATCCAAAATGAACTTTGAAACGTCAAGGGAATGTAACAGTGACAAGGTAAACCACGACAAAACACTACTGAAATATTCTAACTCTTGCATTTCAAGGAAAAAGATCCAAAATGAGCTTTGAAACATCAAGAGAATGTAACAGTGACATTGTAAACGACGACGAAACACTACTGAAATAATCCAACTCTTGCATTTCAATGAAAAAAAACCATATGAACTTTGAAACATCAAGAGAATGTAACAGTAACATGGTAAACCACGACAAAACACTACTGAAATATTCCAACTCTTGCATTTCAACGAAAAAAACAATCCATATGAACTTTGAAACAACAAGAGAATGTAACAGTAACAAGGTAAACCACGACAAAACACTACTGAAATATTCCAACTCTTGTATTTCAACGAAAAAAAAATCTAAAATGAACTTTGAAACAACAAGAGAATGTAACAGTGACAAGGTAAACCACGACAAAACACTACTGAAATAATCCAAGTCATGCATTTCAACGAAAAATATCAAAAATGAACTTTGAAACATCAAGAGAATGTAACAGGGACAAGGTAAACCACGACAAAACACTACTGAATCATTCCAACTCTTGCATTTCAACGAAAGAAATCCAAAATGAACTTTGAAACCTCAAGAGAATGTAACAGTGACATGGTAAACCATGAGAAAACACTACTGAAATATTCCAACTCTTGCATTTTAACAAAAAAGATCCAAAATTAACTTTTAAACAACAAGAAAATGTAACAGTGATACGGTTAACCACGAGAAAACACTACTGAAATAATGCAACTCTTGCATTTCAACGAAAAAGATCAAAAATGAACTTTGAAACATCAAGAGAATGTAACAGTGAAAAGGTAAACCATGAGAAAACACTACTGGAATATTCCAACTCTTGCATTTCAATAAAAAAAATCCAAAATGAAATTTGAAACATCAAGAGAATGTAACAGTGACATGGTAAACCACGACAAAACACTACTGAAATATTCCAACTCTTGCATTTCAACGAAAAAGATCTAAAATGAATTTTGAAACGTCAAGAGAATGTAAAAGTGACATGGTAAACCATGAGAAAACACTACTGAAATATTTCAACTCTTGCATTTTAACAAAAAGATCCAAAATGAACTTTGAAACAACATGAGAATGTAACAGTGACAAGGTAAACCAAGACAAAACACTACTGAAATATTCCAACTCTTGCATTTCAACGAAAAAAAATTCAAAATGAACTTTGAAACAAGAAGAGAATGTAACAGTGACAAGGTAAACCATGAGAAAACACTACTGAAATAATCCAACTCTTGCATTTCAACGAAAAAAATTCAAAATGAACTTTTAAATATCTTTAGAATGTAACAGTGACATTGTAAACCACGAGAAAACACTATTGAAATATTCCAACTCTTGCGTTTCAACCAAAAAGATCCAAAATGAACTTTGAAAAGTCAAGAGAATGTAACATTGACATGGTAAACCACGACAAAACACTACTGAAATATTCCAACTCTTGCATTTCAACGAAAAAGATCTAAAATGAAGTTTGAAACATCAAGAGAATGTAACAGTGACATGGTAAACCACGACAGAACACTAGTGAAATAATCCAACTCTTGCATTTCAACGAAAAAAAAAATCTAAATGAACTTTGAAACATCAAGAGAATGTAACAGTGACATGGTAAACCACAACAAAACACTACTGAAATAATCCAACTCTTGCATTTCAACGAAAAAAAGTCCAAAATGAACTTTGAAACATCTTCAGAAATTAGCAGTGACAAGGTAAACCACGACAAAACACAACTGAAATATTCCACCTCTTGCATTTCAAGGAAATAATCAAAAATGAACTTTGAAACATCAAGAGAATGTAACAGTGACATGGTAAACCACTACAAAAAACTACTGAAATATTCCAACTCTTGCGTTTCAACGAAAAGGATCCAAAATGAACTTTGAAGCATCAAGAGAATGTAACAATGACATGGTAAACCACAAGAAAACACTACTGAAAAAATCCAACTCTTGCATTTCAACTAAAAAGATCCATAATGAACTTTGAAACATCAAGAGAATGTAACAGTGACATGGTAAACCACGACAAAACATTACTGAAATAATCTAACTCTTGCATTTCAACAAAAAAGATCCATAATGAACTTTGAAACATCAAGAGAATGAAACAGTGATTTGGTAAACCACGAGAAAACCCTACTGAAATAATCCAACTCTTGCATTTCAACGAAGAAGATCCAAAATGAACTTTGAAACATCAAGAGAATGTAACAGTAACAAGGTAAATCATGAGAAAACACTACTTAAATATTCCAACTCTTGCATTTCAACGAAAAAAAATACAAAATAACCTTTGAAGCGTCATGATAATACAACAATAAGATGGTTTACTACAACAAATCAGTACTGAAGTAATTCATGCCTTAATTTTTAACGAAAAAAATCAAAAATGAACTTTGAAACATCAAAAGAATATAATAATGACAAGTTAAACCACAGAACATCAATATTAAAATAACGCAACTCTTAGGCCTACATTTCAACATAAAAATTCCAAAATGAACTGTGAAACATAAAGAAAATGTAACAGTTAGAAGGTAAAACATGACGAAACACTAGTGAAATATTCCAACTATTACATTTCAAAAAAAAAAATTGAAAAAAAAAATCCAAAATGAACTTTGAAACATCAAGAGAATGTAACAGTGAAATGGTAAACCACGACGAAACACTACTGAAATATTCCAACTCTTGCATTTCAACGAAAAAAATCCAAATGAACTTTGAAACATCAAGAGAATGTAACAGTAACGAGGTAAACCACGAGAAAACAATATTGAAATATTCCAACTCTTGCATTTCAATGAAAAAGATTCAAAAAGAACTTTGAAACATCAAGAGAATGTACAAGTGACATGGTAAACCACTAAAAAGACTACTGAAATAATCCAAGTCATGCATTTCAACGAAAAGGATGCAAAATGAACTTTGAAACGTCAAGAGAATGTAACAGTGACAAGGTAAACCACGACAAAACACTACTGAAATATTCCAACTCTTGCATTTCAACGAAAAAGATCCAAAATGAACTTTGAAACATCAAGAGAATGTAACAGTGACATTGTAAACCACGACAAAACCCTACTGAAATAATCCAACTCATGCATTTAAATGAAAAAAAATTCATATGAACTTTGAAACATCAATAGAATGTAAAAGTAACATGTTAAACCACGACAAAACACTACTGAAATATTTCAACTCTTGCATTTCAACTAAAAAAAAAAGCCATATGAGAGAGAGAGAGAGATTTATTCTAAACAAACAAACAATTTAACATAAGTTTAGCAGCCACCCCAAGAAGTAAAAACTTGTCCAAGGGGGTGGCAAAAATACACTAACATAACAAAACAATAAAAAAAACGAAAAAAATAATAACCTATCTATATCACAGTCCCCAAACAGCACCACAAACCTTAAACCTTAACATTTTCATTAAATTTGCTATCATATTCATAATCATCACCCCAAGGAGCCATAAAAATTTTGAAACAACTGTGAACTTTGAAATAACAAGAGAATGTAACAGTGACAAGGTAAACCACGACAAAACACTACTGAAATATTCCAACTCTTGCATTTCAACGAAAAAAATCTTAAATGAACTTTGAAACAGCAAGAGTATGTAACAGTGACAAGGTAAACCACGATAAAACACTGCTGTAATAATTCAAGTCACACCTTTCAACCAAAAAGATTCAAAATATACTTTGAACCATCAAGAAAATGTAACAGTGACAAGATAAACAACGACAAAAACACTACTGAAATATTCCAACTTTTGTATTTCAACGAAAAAAAACTTAAATGAACTTTTAAACAACAAGAGTATGTAACAGTGACATGGTAAACCACGATAAAACACTAGTGAAATATTCCAAGTCATACCTTTCATCGAAAAATATCCAAAATGAACTTTGAATCATCAAGAGAATGTAACACTGACAAGGTAAACCATGTTCGTTTGGATTTTTTCGTTGAAATGCAAGATTTACAATATTTCAGTAGTGTTTTGTCGTGGTGTTCAGTGTGTTTTGCCAAAAAATCAAGAAAATGTAACAGTGAGAAGTTAAACCATGACAAAACACTACTGAAATATTCCAGCTCTTACATTTCAACAAAAAAAAATCCAAAATGAACTTTGAAACATCAAGAGAGTGTAACAGTGAAAAGGTAAACCACGACAAAACACTAGTGAAATATTCCAACTATTACATTTCAACAAAAAAAATTCGACAAAAAAAAATCCAAAATGATCTTTGAAACATCAAGAGAATGCACCCGTGATATGGTAAACCACGACAAAACACTACTGAAATATTGCAACTCTTGCATTTCAACGAAAAAAATCCAAATGAACTTTGAAACATCAAGAGAATGCAACAATGACATGGTAAACCACGAAAAAAACACTACTGAAATATTCCAACTCTTACATTTCAAAAAAAATAAATCTAAAATGAACTTTGAAACATCAAGAGAATGTAACAGTGACATGATAAACCACGACAAAATACCACTGAAATAATCCAACTCTTACATTTCAACAAAAAAAAATCAAAAATCAAATTTAAAACATCAAGAGAATGTAACAGTGACAAGGTAAACCACAACAAAACTACTGAAATATTCCAACTCTTGCATTTCAATGAAAAAGATTCAAAATGAACTTTGAAACATCAAGAGAATGTAACAGTGACATGGTAAACCACGACGAAACACTATTGAAATAATGCAAGTCATCCATTTCAACGAAAAGGATGCAAAAATGAACTTTGAAACATCAAGAGAATATAACAGTGACATGGTAACCCATTACAAAACACTACTGAAATAATCCAAATCTTGATTTTCCATAAGTAAGGTCCAAAATGAACTTTGAGCCAATAAAACAATGTAACTGTGACATGAAAAATCACGACGAAACACTACTGAAATAATCCGACTCTTGCATTTCAACGAAAAACATCCAAAATGAACTTTGAAACATCAAGAGAATGTAAGAGTGACATGGTAAACCACGACGAAACACTACTGAAATAATCCAACTTTTGCGTTTCAATGAAAAAAAATCCATATGAACTTTGAAATATAAAAAGAATGTAACAGTGACATGGTAAACCACGAAAAATCACTTCTGATATATTCCAACTCTTACATTTCAACGAAAAAAACAATCCATATGAACTTTGAAATATCAAGAAAATGTAACAGTGACAAGATAAACCAAGAAAAAACACTACTGAAATATTCCAACTCTTGCATTTCAACGAAAAAAAAATCTAAAATGAACTTTGAAACATCAAGAGAATGTAACAGTGACAAGGTAAACCACGACGAAACACTACTGAAATAATCCAAGTCATGCATTTCAACGAAAAAGATCCAAAATGAACATTGAAACATCAAGAGAATGTAACAGGGACAAGGTAAACCACGACAAAACACTACTGAATCATTCCAACTCTTGCATTTCAACGAAAGAAATCCAAAATAAACTTTGAAACATCAAGAGAATGTTAAACTGACATGGTAAACCACAACAAAACACTACTGAAATAATCTAACTCTTTAATTTTAAGGAAAAATATCCAAAATGAACTTTGAACCAGCCAGAGAATGCAACAGGGACATGATAAACCATGAGAAAACATTTCTGAAATATTCCACATCTTGCATTTCAAAGAAAAAAATATAAACTTAGCGTTGAAACGTCAATATAGTGTTACAGGGAAATGGTATACCATGACAAGATCCTACTGGAACAATGAATTTCTTGCATTTGAACGACCAAGATCTAAAATGAACTTTGAAAGATCAATAGAATGTAACAGTGACAAGGTAAACCACGACAAAACACTACTTTTTGGGACTCGGGGGTCCTTTGGGGGCCTTTTAGGGGGGGGGGGCTTCGGGGGCCCGGGGGCCTTTGGGGTTGGGGTAGGGGACCTTACAACACTATTCAAATGGTAGTTGTGTATTATACCAAACACAGTTGATAATGGCCCAAATCATTTTATAAAACGTCTCAAACTGTTTGGCCCAAAAAATCCCTAAAATGCCGATTAATTTGTTTTCCCCCAAATAATCCCCTAAAAGTAATTTCTACATGTTCCTTTGTTTCGACATCCCTGTGCTGTCACATTTGAAATTCCCAGGAAACCATTTGCCGCGTAAAATATATTCATCTCGTTTGAATGCATAAATTATGTTCGTACAGGAGTCGATAGGGCCTCCCTACTAATAACACTTCATAATTTACAACTACTGCACTAATGAAAAAACCTAAATTTTTGCTGGCGTATAGTAAAACGGCTAGTCATTTAAAAAACTCACGAACAAACAAAAACTAAATAAACTAAAAAATGGGGGGAGGGAGCAAACCCAACTCCTTCCCAATATCAGTTCCAAAATAACTTCTACCTCCCGACCTCCCTACCCCAGGACCTCCCATCCACCCATTCCTCCCTACCATCTCCATTCACCCTAACACCCCGTCCGCCCATTCCTCCCTACCACTCCCACCCACCCGTTACTCCCCGCCACCCCAACCACCCAAACCTCCCAACCACCCCTTCCTCATTAAAAAATAAGTAAATAATATTAATAATAATAGATTAAATTAAATTCACACATTTATTAACAATTTTTTAATAAATATTCTTTTACCTTTCTCTTAAAATCCAAAAGCTGTTCAGCCGCTCTAATGCTCACTGGTAAAGAATTCCAGACGACAGTTCCAAGAAACTGCAATCGGAATCCTGATCTCGGACTTCTTCTAAGCTCAACCACCAAATGGTCACTGTTCCTGGTATCATATGCATGAAATATCACAGTTAGCACGGTAAATATCACGAAAAATACTTGGGATTAGATTATGCACGCACTGGAAGACAAAAACTGCTGCTTGATAGTCACGCAGTTGACCCTCGTTGAGCAAATTTAAAGCCCTGAAGCAAGCGCTTGTATCGTTCACATCTTTCACATAGTTGCATATGATCCTCGCTGCTTTGTTTTGAAGACTTTAAACTCTTTTGAAGTTGCTGCAAAAGTTGCTGCTCCAGATCAGACAACTATATGATATGTATGGATAGACAATGGAGTGGTAAATCATCAGTAGAATCCGCTTTGGCAAAAAATGCTCAAGTCTACGAACCATCCCAATTCCTCTTGTAATTTTGGCAGAAATAACATCCCTATGATGCTTCCATGAAAGGTTTGAGTCTATGAAAAATCCTAGGTAACGTACACTATTAACTTGCTGCACCGGCTTACCAACAGGTGTGCCTACTCTGCAGAAAGTCGTTAGCAAAGTTTTTGTTCACGTTGACACACAGTAAAGTGATGTTCATAAAAATCTCCAGTCTTCTTAGCACATCATTAGCTTTCAACACAGGCTCTTCAATTGATTTCGCACACACTGTCAAAGCTGTATCATCAGCAAACGTAGTAACACAGACGTCTTGGAGATAAAAGCGAACCGCGTCGACGTACACAAGATAAAGGAAAACAGAACCTTGGGGTACTCCACATTTTAATGGATAAGAAGACGAAGCCATATCATTTAGCACTACACGCAGGGATCTTCCATGAAGATAACCATCCAACCACTGAAGGGATGTGCCATGAATTCCCATACGCTTCAGTCTGTCAAGCAAGATATTGAAATCTACGGTATCGAATGCGTTTCTAATATAAATGAAAATCGACATAGGCAAATAGCCTTTATCCAACGCACCACTTACGTACTACACAAAATACTGCAAGGCATGCGTTGTGGAGTGTCCTTTATAGAATCCAAATTGAGTCTCACTGAGTAAACTATTCACCTGGAGAAAACCATAGAGGCGTTTGTTGACGACATTTTCGGTTCAAATATCGAAAATGATATTTGAAATTTTTTGACTGTTTTCAGCTTTCTTGCTATTTACCGGTGAACGTCCTGCAGAATAGATCCAGCATAAAAAATTGTTTTGGAACTGGCAAAGAAGAACAACAACGATGTATTTAATCCATTGATTCAAACATGCTGATACACAGCATACATACCTATATCCACAAGTTGCAAAAGCTTGTTCTCAAATTCAAGATACGTTTAGTGAGGATAGACTTCCAAATGTTGCTGAGGACCTACAAAGGACTTGGCTATATAAAATGCCTGCTTGGCTTATAGGCCTTACTCAGACTTATAGGCCTTACTTATGTAGTGTTATATTAATATATACAAGCGCACAGTCCCCCCACCATACAAGCGCACAGTACTCCTTTATAGTGGCAATGGATAGAAGCGCACAGTACTCCCTTACTGTGTCAATTAAAGAGAGCAGACAGATAGGAAATTACTGTATCAATCTATAAAGTCATATCTTTGGATGTTTTCTTATGTTGTAATTATAATCAGCATACCATGAAAATTCGTGCTGATCACACTACAATGATTTTGTATTAAAGTCATGACTGTTTTTATGCATTTATGACTGTTTTCCTGGTATGAAGTCACGAAATTCTGTCTATTAAGCAATATGTTAGGCATGGTTCTTTTATGTTGTAAATATAAACAACAAACCATGAAAATTCGTGCTGATCACACTAAAATGATTCTATATTAAAGTCATGACTGTTTTCATGCATCGATGGTTGTTTTCCTGGTATGAAGTTACAAAATTCTGTCTGTTAAGCAATATGTTAGGCGTGGTTGTTTTATGTTTAGCCTTGAACACGGGTATAAAAACTCTGACGATGAGTTATTTTCTCAGTTCAAAATTTGTATTTGAAATAGTACTATGCATTCTAACAAAACGAATATTGATGAAAGTTACATGCAAGAAGTAAATTATTCATTTTTATACTTAGTGGGTAAAGAAATTAATTCTAATATAATTTATCGAGTGGCTTATACAATCCCTTTATAGTTTACGAATTGTTAAATACTTTTGAATCTGGATCTTCAGTGGTCAGTAAAGAGCAATATCAAAACAAAAAAAAAGTATGTAAACACCACATTTAAATGGCTTGCGAGCCTAGTACATGAGGCAAATCATACTTAGTTTTATTCTGGGCCAAAGCCCCCCCCCCACCCAAATTCCAGCCCCTACCCCCCCTCTCCAACCCCCTGCCCCCCTCCAACTACCCCCTCCCTCTGACGCCCTCCCTCTGACGCCCTCCCCCCCCGCCCCTCCAATTTTTTTTACATCTCTTAGAATGTCGTGAAATATACTTAAAACATAAGAAATTCACATTTAATATTTTCCAACTTCAAAATGGGAATGATATAGATATGCGTGTCGCGACTTTTACTATTAGAAAAATAATGTTTGTAGTGACCTTTTTTTCAACTTTTTTTTCAACTTTTTTTTTACATCTTAATCATATCAAAAATAGATGGACACTTTTGATTTCAATTTTTAAACATATTCTTGTGCATATTATTTATGAGGATTGATGGTTCTCTTTCAATATTTTTTCATGAAAAACAAACTATTTTTTTTTAGAATTTTACAGAGCTCCCTCTACCTGTTAAGAAAATAAGAAGGGGCGAAGTGACTCCAGTGGTCATTTCAAATAGACCAACTATTACACAATATGGTCGTAGGTCGAAACCATTAATCCCATCAAAATCCACCGTAAACCTCCCAATAGCCAACTGTCCACCTGCCACATCAAACATCCACAGCAAGAAGCAACAACCATCCGGACCCATCATACCCCAGCCAACAGTCAACTATCCAACTGCCACACCCAACAGGCAACCTACAGTTCCATTCCAAGAAGTTGATGTTGTCATGGAACCATTCGCCTCTCTCCATGATTACTTAAGAAAAAATTGAATCTTCTCTTTCTCTCTCTTATCTCTGTATATATCTATCCCAGTGTGTGTGTTATTAAAAAAAGTGAGTTATTAAGTGTGTATGTTTGTGAACTGTTTTAATAAAAAAAAAACCACATCGTCTCAATGTTAGGATTTAGCGTCAATTAAGAATTAAAAAAAGTAATAAAAGGGTAGCACTTTTACAGTTTTAGGTTATTAAACTCTGAAAATATTTTTTTTTCCGCTTAATAGAAGTGTCACATCACCATATAAAAAAAAAATAATAGAAACGAAATATGAAATAATTTCTCTTTCATATACCAGGTTACACTTGGAGCATCATATTAACCACATACATACACACACACACACACACACACACACACACACACACACACACACACACACACACACACACACACACACACACACACACACACACACACACACACACACACACACACACACACACACACACACACACACACACACACACACACACACACACACACACACACACACACACACACACACACACACACACACACACACACACACACACACACACACACACACACACACACACACACACACACACACACACACACACACACACACACACACACACACACACACACACACACACACACACACACACACACACACACACACACACACACACACACACACACACACACACACACACACACACACACACACACACACACACACACACACACACACACACACACACACACACACACACACACACACACACACACACACACACACACACACACACACACACACACACACACACACACACACACACACACACACACACACACACACACACACACACACACACACACACACACACACACACACACACACACACACACACACACACACACACACACACACACACACACACACACACACACATACACACACACACACACACATAAATACACACACACACACACACAAAAACACACACAAACACATAAACACACACAAAAACAAACAGAAAAACAACAACTCACACAACAACACTAACAACACAAAACACCAAAACAAAACAACAAAAACAAACACTCACACTCCCACACACTCAATCACACACACACACACACACTCACAAACTCTCTCACAAACTCACACACACACACACACACACACACACACACACACACACACACACACACACACACACACACACACACACACACACACACACACACACACACACACACACACACACACACACACACACACACACACACACACACACACACACACACACACACACACACACACACACACACACACACACACACACACACACACACACACACACACACACACACACACACACACACACACACACACACACACACACACACACACACACACACACACACACACACACACACACACACACACACACACACACACACACACACACACACACACACACACACACACACACACACACACACACACACACACACACACACACACACACACACACACACACACACACACACACACACACACACACACACACACACACACACACACACACACACATAAACGTTTTCAAATAGGGTTTCTGGTCAAATTGGAGGGCTCTATGTACCCTTGTGATATTGAAACCATTTGCTTCCGTTCACCGCAAAAGAACGTGATGTAAAATGATATTCTCTCTTCGATGAAGGGCAGGGATAAGTTTTTGTTTTGAAGGTGTCCAGTGCACATCACCATCCTCTACCATAGAAATATTGTATGGACTAATAGATATTTTTTTCTATTAAGCTGAAAAAAATACCTCTATTAAGCTGAAAAAAAATATTTTCAGTATTTAATAACCTAAAACTGTGATTTAGATGTAAAAAAAAGTTGAAAAAAAAGTTGAAAAAAGGTCACTACAAACATTATTTTTCTAATAGTAAAAGTCGCGACACGCATATCTATATCCTTCCCATTTTGAAATTGGAAAATATTAAATGTGAATTTCTTATGTTTTAAGTATGTTTCATGACATTCTAAGAGATGTAAAAAAAAATTGGGGGGGGGGGGGGCGTCAGAGGGCGGGGGGTAGTTGGTGGGGGGCAGGGGGTTGGAGAAGGGTAGGGGGTTAGGGGCTGGAATTGGGGGGAGGGCTTTGACCCAGAATAAAAATAAGTATGATTTGCCTCATGTACTAGGCTCGCAAGCCATTTAAATGCGTTGTTTACATACTTTTTTTGGTTTTGATATTGCTCTTTACCGACCACTGAAGATCCAGATTCAAAAGTATTTAACGATTCGTAAACTATAAAGGGATTGTATGAACCACTCGATAAATTATATTAGAATTAATTTCGTTACTCACTAAGAATATAAATGAATAAATTACTTCTTGCATGTAGCTTTCATCAATATTCCTTTTGTTAGAATTTATAGTGCTATTTCAAATGCCAATTTTGAACTGAGAAATAACATATTGCTTAACAGACAGAATTTCGTAACTTCATACCAGTAAAACAACCATCAATGCATGAAAACAGTCATGACTTCAATATAGAATCATTGTAGTGTGATCAGCACGAATTTTCATGGTTTGTTGTTTATAATTACAAAATAAAAGAACCATGCCTAACATATTGCTTAACAGATATAATTTCGTGACTTCATACAAGGAAAACAGCCATCAATGCATAAAAACAGTCATGACTTTAATAAGAAATCATTGTAGTGGGATCAGCACGAATTTTCATGGTATGCTGATTATAATTAAAAAATAAAAACCAACCAAAGATATGACTTTATAGATTGATACAGTAATTTCCTATCTGTCTGCTCTCTTTAATTGACGTAGTAAGGGAGTACTGTGCGCTTCTATTCATTGACACTATAATGGAGTACTGTGCGTTTGTATGTCGGGGGGACTGTGCGCTTGTATATATTAATATAACACTACTAACTTATCTACAAAATTTATCTTACTTTCTCTTTGCTGATTCAATTTTACATCTAGGGATATTTCTTTGCAAATTATCCGAGGGAAATTTTCCGAAAAGTAAACTATCTGAGGGATATTTTCGTGGAAGGGAGAGATATTCCGCAGGAGAAATTCTCCATGGGGGAATTTCCCTTGGGAGAAATTCTTCATGGGAGAATTTTCCGTGGGAGAAATTCTTCATGGGAGAATTTTCTGCGAGAGAAACTTCCCATTGGGAGGATGGAACTTCCAGGAAATATTTTCCCCTGAAGGGTTTTTCCGGCATGATTCGAAAATAGATTATTTAATTAAATGAAAAACAAGATTCTTTCAAATGAAAGCAGGCTAAAGAGAATTTTCTTGACGAAGTTGTCCAGAAAAAAAAATTCTGGATTGAATTTTTTGCAGGGATGGATGTATCGTGGGGAGGGGGGAAATCTTAAGCAGGACGAATTTTCCACGGAGGAATTTCCATGGGGGGGGGGACTTTTCAAAAGGAGAGAGGTAGATTTCCCGGTATTATTGGAAAACGATCAGAAATTTAATAAAAAAAACAAATTTTTTCAACTGAAACTAGGGAGCAATATTGAAACTTAAAGCGAAAAGAAATCGTACCGCATTCATTAGGAATCATATCGCATTCCTGCATGAAGGGAAATGCTCCCTCCTCAATAACTCCGTCTATACGCTAAAGTTTGAATTTTGTCAATATTCTTTATGAACAACTCCTGAAACACAAGGGTTATTAAGAAAAAAGTTTAATTAGAATAAAAAGCTTTTTAAGATACTAAAAAAACATATATGAGGGGCATCCCTCTCATATATGCAATGATTTCTGTTCGTTTTGAGTTTTAATGCTGATCCTTACTTTCATTAAAAAAAAACCTTTCTTTTTATTTAATCGCTGAAAGGTAGAACCAATTCTAAGGGGAAAATATTGACATGTTGCTGATTTTGAATAGCCAAAAGCAGTAAGTTGGTTATATTTCTTTATCCTGAGCCCGAGTAATTTCAAATCTAGATTTCTATGATATTCACTTAAGTAATCGAAGTTTATTTTTATTGTTTCATTTCATGTTACTCAAAGTTTTACAAAAATTGTGCAAAATAAGCTTTGATTACAATTCTTTTATTGAACTTTTGGAAAGCCAAGAGTTAATCTGAACAAAAAAAACTCATCAGAAATATCAAAATCGATATATCGATTATCAAAAGTAAATATATCGATATATCGTTCAATAAAGTTATCGCCCAACATTATTTCAGCTAAGCACAAGTCAAACTTTAAAGTAAAAAGCTGGGGTGATTGGAAGACAGCCTTCCCCTCATGCAGGGGCGATTTCTGGCCATTTTGAGTTTTAATGTCCCTCTTTAATTTTACTTGAAGAAATTTGTTTTACTTTGTCTAGTTCTTATGGGATCACATATGGTATTTCTTTTGCCAGAAAAAGAGGGTCAATTTTCTTCTCAGTGCATCAATGACACTCGTAAGAACATTGTTTATTATCAAACGCACAGAGTATTTTTGATTATGTCTGTAATATTTTACATATAAATCGTCTGTTGTTAACTTTTTTTTTATAATTTCCCCCCCCCCCCAAAAAAAAACAACAACAACAAACAAATAAAAACAACAAATAAACTGCTGACAAGGTTGCCCCCTGTCTCCACGGCTATTTTCGTTGTTTATTAATGATTTGTCGGATTTCCTTAGGAAGCAAAGAGCCCCAATGGTGTCATTAGATGTCTGTGAACTATGCATGCTAATGATCGCAGATGACCTGGCACTAGTAGCGAAGTCTAGAGAGGTTTTATAGCTCTTGTTGGATAGAATTAAAGATTGTACAGATAGGAAAAAACTATGCCTTAATGTAAAGAAGTCGGTAGTTATGGTTTTTAGAAAAGGGGGTAAGATAACAAGTAGGGAAAGAGTAAAATGGGAGGGAATAGATTTAGAAAGTCGGGATGAGTTTACGTATTTAGTATGTAAGTATTCGTCAAATGGTAAGTTTGGAAAGCAACTGAAGCTAAGTCTTGCTAAAGGAAAGTCCTGCGCCTTTGCTGTGACTGCTAGCCAACTGGCGAGCATACAGAACCTGAAGATGCATAAGCAGATATTTCAGGTAAAGATTGAATCAGCTATGCCTTATGGATCTGAAGTTTGGTGATACATAGCTGGTGAAAGGATGGAGGAGAATCAGCTTCAGTATTTTAAGAGAGTTTTAGGTCTACTATTTTCAACGAATAGTTTAGTATTGAGAGGAGATCTAGGTTTATTTTCTTTAAGAAGTGATAGGCTAGTAGGGATGATAAGACTATGAGTAGAGTCCTAGGTTATACTTTGCTCACGCCCCTAGGAATTCCCATGCTATTCTACGGGTCCTCTACACCTTTTCAAAGAGAGTCAGAATTCCCTCACACAGTTTGACGTAGACATTTTTTTTTTAAGAGTGACAATTTCCAGACAACATTGGCATGCGTCTTATCGGGATTAAGAAAACAATGGATGGAAATGTGTAATTCAATACACCTTGACAAAAGAATTTTGTTTTTGGCAATTGACATTTTTTTTTCTGATAAAGAAAAAGGGTTTAGCATTTGTGAATACTTCGATATGTACTGTATAATACAAAAGTGATGTATGGACAGTGTTGTCAATTTAAAATAGTTTAACGTTATACTATACGAAGAAGTTGATGCTAAGAGGGGTGTAGATGACAAGAAAAGAATTGTAATAACACATAGATTTACTTCTTTAATATTTTCCGTATAACACACAAGTGGTGTGGTGATGGCAAAAGGTTATCTTATAGTACTTATAGTGCTGTACGATGGGCTGAGCTGCTAATGAAAACCCCGTCTGAATGAGTTGAAATAAAAAATTTTAACAAGAAATGGCTGAAGTGTTTTGGGAGAGATGGGTTGATTGTGTACTGTATAATACACAAGTGATGTTTGGACAGTGTTGTCAATTTAAAATAGTTTAACGTTATACTATACGAAGAAGTTGATACTAAGAGGAGTGTAGATGACAAGAAAAGAATTGTAATAACGGATAGCTTTACTTCTTTGATGTGTTCCATATAATACATAAGCGGTGGGGTGATGGCAAAAGGTTCTCTTATAGTACTTATAGTGCTGTACGATGGGCCGAGCTGCTAACGAAGACCCCGTCTGAATGTTTTGAAATAAATAATTTTAACAAGAAATTGCTGAAAAGAGTTTTTAGAGAGATGGTTTGATTGTGCACTGTATAATACACAAGTGATGTTTGGAGAGTGTTGTCAATTTAAAATAGTTTAACGTTATACAATACGAAGAAGTTGATACTAAGAGGGGTGTAGATGACAAGAAAAGAATTGTAATAACGGATAGCTTTACTTTTTCGATGTGCTCCATATAATACATAAGTGGTGGGGTGATGGGAGTGGGATGTCTTAGATTACTTATAGTGTAATAGTGGAGGGGGAGTTGCTAGCGAAAAACCAACGTGGATGAGTTAAAATAAAATTTTTAACGAGAAATGTCTGAAAATTGTTTTTGGGGGGATCGATCGATGACAGAGTGGATGTCTTAGACTAGTTATAGTGCTGTACTCTGGCATGAATTGCTTGTGAAAAACCAAAATGAATTACTTGAAATAAAAGTTTTAACGAGAAATGTCTGAAAATTATTTTTTTGGGGATGGGGCTATGACAGAGTGGATGTCTTGGACTAGTTATAGTGCTGTACTCTGGCATGAATTTCTTTTAAAAACACGGATGAATTAGCTGAAAATAAAGGTTTAACAACAAATGTCTGATAAGCGCGATCAGAAATTAAGAATTGTCTTGAGGGGGGAATTTTCCATGGAAAAGGGGAAGGATATTTTTACATGAAAACAACTTCAAAGGTATTTTGGAGGGGGTAGCTCACTTCATATACGGGATAATTTCCATTCGTCTTAGTTTTTAACGATGCTCCTTATTTCTAGTTGAAAATGTTTTTTTTTTAAATTTAATTGGGATGAAAAGTCAAAGTCTAACATAAAGAACAAGGTATTTCGGAGGGGGTAGCTCACTTCATATACGGGATAATTTGCATTCGTCTTAGTTTTTAACGATGCTCCTTATTTCTAGTTGAAAATGCTTATATTTTAATTTAATTGGGATGAAAAGTCAAAGACTAACATAAAGAACAAGGTATTTCGGAGGGGGTAGCTCACCTCATATACGGGATAATTTCCATTTGTTTTAGTTTTTAACGATGCTCCTTATTTCTAGTTGAAAATGCTTATTTTTTAATTTAATTGGGATGAAAAGTCAAAGTCTAACATAAAAAACAAGGTATTTCGGAGGGGGTAGCTCACTTCAAATACGGGAAAATTTCCATTCGTCTTAGTTTTTAAAGATGCTCCTTATTTCTAGTTGAAAATGCTTATTTTTTAATTTAATTTTTTAATTTAATTGGGATGAAAAGTCAGAGTCTAACATAAAGAACAAAGTATTTCGGAGGGGGTAGCTTACTTCATATACGGGATAATTTGCATTCGTCTTAGTTTTTAACGATGTTCCTTATTTCCAGTTGAAAATGCTTATTTTTTAATTTAATTGGGATGAAAAGTCAAAGTCTAATATAAAGAACAAGGTATTTCGGAGGAGGTAGCTCACTTCATATACGGGATAATTTCCATTCGTCTTAGTTTTTAACGATGCTCCTTATTTCTAGTTGAGAATACTTATTTTTTAATTTAATTGGGATGAAAAGTCAAAGTCTAACATAAAGAACAAGGTATTTCGGAGGGGGTAGCTCACTTCATATACGGAATAATTTCCATTCGTCCTAGTTTTTAACGATGCTCCTTATTTCTAGTTGAAAATGCTTATTTTTTAATTTAATTAGGATGAAAAGTCAAAGTCTAACATAAAGAACAAGGTATTTCGGAGGGGCTAGCTCACTTCATATACTGGATAATTTCCATTCGTTTAGTTTTTAACGATGCTCCTTATTTCTAGTTGAAAATGCTTATTTTTTAATTTAATTAGAGTGGCGCGCCACTCTAAGTGAACCTAGATCAAGCCAACTTTTTGGATATCTCTCTCACTATGACTCTGTTTGTGTGTGTCGTGTCTTGTGGCTCGTTCTCTTGCATTTCAATGAAAGCGTTTTTCATTTCATTTCAATGCGTTCTCTTGCATTTCAATTTCAACTCTTGCATTTCAATGAAAGAAATACACAATGAACTTTGAAAAATTAAGAGAATGTAACTGTGACAAGGTAAACCACGACAAAACACTACTGAAATATTCCAACTCTTGCATTTCAACGAAACAAATTCAAAATGAACTTTAAAAAATTAAGAGAATGTAACTGTGACAATTTAAACCACAACAAAACACTACTGAAATATTCCAACTCCTGCATTTCAATGAAAGAAATTCAAAATTAACTTTGAAAAATCAAGAGAATGTAACTATGAAAAAGTAAACCACGACATAACACTACTGAAATATTCCAACTCTTGCATTTCAACGAAAGAAATCCAAAATGAACTTTGAAAAATCAAGAGAATGTAACTGTGACAAGGTAAACCACGACAAAACACTAGTGAAATATTCCAACTCTTGCATTTCAACGAAAGAAATCGAAAATGAACTTTGAATAATTAAGAGAATGTAACTGTGAAATGGTAAACCACGACAAACCACTACTGAAATAATTCAACTCTTGCATTTCAATGAAAGAAATTCAAAATGAACTTTGAAAAATCAAGAGAATATAACTGTGACATGGTAAAGCACAACAAAACACTATTGAAATATTCCAACTCTTGCATTTCAATTAAAGAAATCCACAATGAACTTTGAAAAATCAAGAAAATGTAACTCTGACAAGGTAAACAACAACAAAACACTACTGAAATATTCCATCTCTTTCATTTCAATTAAAGAAATCCAAAGTCAACTTTTAGAAATTAATATAATGTAACTGTGACAAGGTAAACCACTACAAAACACTACTGAAATATTCCAACTCTTGCATTTCAAAGAAAGAAATTCAAAATGAACTTTGAAAAATTAAGATTATGTAACTGTGACAATATAAAGCACAACAAAACACTCCTGAAATATTCCAACTCTTTTATTTGAATGAAAGAAATCCACAATGAACTTAGAAAAATCAAGAAAATTTAATTGTGACAAAGTAAACAACTGAATAACACTAGTGGAATAAGTAAACTCTTACTTTTCACGAAAGAAATTCAAAATTAATTTTGAAAAATAAATAGAAAGTAGCTGCAAAAAAGTGAAACATTAAAAAAGACTACTGAAATATTCAAACTCTTGCATTTCACGAAATAAATTCAAAATGAACTTTGAAAAATCAAGAAAATGTAACTGTGACAACGTAAACCACGACAAAACACTACTGAAATATTCCAACTCTTGCATTTCAATGAAAGAAATCCACAATAAACTTTGAAAATCAAGAGAATGTAACTGTGACATGGTAAAGCACAACAAAATACTATTGAAATATTCCAACTCTTGCATTTCAATGAAAGAAATCCACAATGAACTTTGAAAAATCAAGAGAATGTAACTGTGACAGGGTAAACCACGACAAAACACTACTGAAATATTCCAACTCTTGCATTTCAACGAAAGAAATTCAAAATGAACTTTGAAAAATTAAGAGAATGTAACTGTGACAATGTAAACCACAACAAAACACTACTGAAATATTCCAACTCTTGCATTTCAATGAAAGAAATTCAAAATGAACTTTGAAAAATCAAGAGAATGTAACTGTGACAGAGTAAACCACGACATAACACTACTGAAATATTCCAACTCTTGCATTTCAACGAAAGAAATCCAAAATGAACTTTAAAAAATCAAGAGAATGTAACTGTGACAAGGTAAACCACGACAAAACACTAGTGAAATATTCCAACTCTTGCATTTCAAAGAAAGAAATCGAAAATGAACTTTGAATAATTAAGAGAATGTAACTGTGAAATGGTAAACCACGACAAACCACTACTGAAATAATTCAACTCTTGCATTTCAATGAAAGAAATTCAAAATGAACTTTGAAAAATCAAGAGAATATAACTGTGACATGGTAAAGCACAACAAAACACTATTGAAATATTCCAACTCTTGCATTTCAATTAAAGAAATCCACAATGAACTTTGAAAAATCAAGAAAATGTAACTGTGACAAGGTAAACCACAACAAAACACTACTGAAATATTCCAACTCTTGCATTTCAACTAAAGAAATCCAAAAGAAACTTTGAAAAATCAAGAGAATGTAACTTTGACAATGTAAACCACGACAAAACAATATTGAAATATTCCAACTCTTACATTTCAACGAAAGAAATTCAAAATGAACTTTGAAAAATCAATATAATGTAAATATGACAAGTTAAAGCACGACAAAATACTAATGAAATATTCCAACTCTTTCATTTGAACGAAAGAAATTCAAAATGAAATTTTAAAAATCAAGAGAATGTAACTGTGACATAGTAAACCATGACAAAACACCACTGAAATATTCCAACTCTTGCATCTCACGAAAGAAATTCAAAATGAACTTTGAAAAGTCAAGAGAATGTAACTGTGACAAAGTAAACCACGACAAAACACTACTGAAATATTCCAACGCTTGCATTTCACGAAAGAAATTCATAATGAACTTTGAAAAATTAAGAGAATGTAACTGTGACAAGGTAAACCACGACATAACACTACTGAAATATTCCAACTCTTGCATTTCAATGAAAGAAATCCACAATGCACCTTGAAAATCAAGAGAATGTAACTGTGACGTGGTAAAGCACAACAAAACACTACTGAAATATTCCAACTCTTGCATTTCAATGAAAGAAATCCACAATGAACTTTGAAAAATCAAGAATATGTACCTGTGACAAGGTAAACCATAACAAAACACTACTGAAATATTCCAACTCTTGCATTTCAATGAAATAAATGCACAATGAACTTTGAAAATCAAGAGAATGCAACTGTGACATGGTAAACCACGACAAAACACTACTGAAATATTCCAACTCTTGAATTTCAACGAAAGAAATTCAAAATGAACTTTGAAAAATTAAGAGAATGTAACTGTGACAAGGTAAACCACAACAAAACACTACTGAAATATTTCAACTATTTCATTTCAATGAAAGAAATTCAAAATGAACTTTGAAAAATCAAGAGAATGTAACTGTGAAAAAGTAAACCACGACAAAACACTACTAAAATATTGCAACTCTTGCATTTCAACGAAAGAAATCCAAAATGAACTTTGAAAAATCAGGAGAATGTAAGTGTGACAAGGTAAACCACGACAAAACACTAGTGAAATATTCCAACTCTTGCATTTCAACGAAAGAAATCGAAAATGAACTTTGAATAATTAAGAGAATGTAACTGTGAAATGGTAAACCACGACAAACCACTACTGAAATAATTCAACTCTTGCATTTCAATGAAAGAAATTCAAAATGAACTTTGAAAAATCAAGAGAATGTAACTGTGACATGGTAAAGCACAAAAAAACACTATTGAAATATTCCAACTCTTGCATTTCAATGAAAGAAATCCACAATGAACTTTGAAAAATCAAGAAAATGTAACTGTGACAAGGTAAACCACAACAAAACACTACTGAAATATTCCAACTCTTGCATTTCAATGAAAGAAATCCACAATAAACTTTGAAAAATTAAGAGAATGTAACTGTGACAAGGTAAACCACGAAAAAACACTACTGAAATATTCCAACTCTTGCATTTCAACGAAAGAAATTTAAAATTAACTTTGAAAAATTAAGATAATGTAACTGTTACAATGTAAAACACAACAAAAAACTACTGAAATATTCAAACTCTTTCATTTCAAATACGTAAATTCTAAAATGAAGATTGAAAAATCGAGACCATGTGACTTTGATACGCTAAACAACGACAACACACCACTAAAGATGTTCTATTATTGTTATTGATTAAAGTAATTCAAAAAAATCTTTACAAAGTCAAGAAAATTCATCAGTCTAGAGTTAAACAACTAAAAAAAACTACTAAGATAATCCAACTCTCGAATTTCCTGAAATAAATTTAAAAAGAACTTTGAAAAATAAAGAAAATGTAACTGTGACAAGGTAAACCACAACAAAACACTACTGAAATATTCCAACTCTTGCATTTCAATGAAAGAAATCCACAATAAACTTTGAAAATCAAGAGAATGTAACTGTGACATGGTAAACCACGACAAAACACTAATGAAATATTTCAACTCTTGAATTTCAACGAAAGAAATCCACAATGAACTTTGAAAAATAACGACAATGTAACTGTGACAAGGTAAACAACAACAAAACACTACTGAAATATTCCAACTCTTGCATTTCAATGAAAGAAATTCACAATGAACTTTGAAAAATCAAGAGAATGTAACTGTGACAAGGTAAACCGCGACAAAACACTACTGAAATATTCTAACTCTTGCATTTCAACGAAAGAAATTCAAAAGGAACTTTGAAAAATTAAGAGAATGTAACTATGACAAGGTAAACCACAACAAAACACTACTGAAATATTCCAACTTTTGCATTTCAATGAAAGAAATTGAAAATGAACTTTGAAAAATCAAGAGAATGTAACTGTGACAGAGTAAACCACGACATAACACTACTGAAATATTCCAACTCTTGCATTTCAACGAAAGAAATCCAAAATGAACTTTGAAAAATCAAGAGAATGTAACTGTGACAAGGTAAACCACGACAAAACACTAGTGAAATATTCCAACTCTTGCATTTCAACGAAATAAATCGAAAATGAACTTTGAAAAATTAAAAGAATGTAACTGTGAAATGGTAAACCACGACAAACCACTACTGAAATAATTCAACTCTTGCATTTCAATGAAAGAAATTCAAAATGAACTTTGAAAAATCAAGAGAATATAACTGTGACATGGTAAAGCACAACAAAACACTATTTAAATATTCCAACTCTTGCATTTCAGTGAAAGAAATCCACAATGAACTTTGAAAAATCAAGAAAATGTAACTGTGACAAGGTAAACCACAACAAAACACTACTGAAATATTCCAACTCTTGCATTTGAATGAAAGAAATCCAAAGTGAACTTTGAGAAATTAAGAGAATGTAACTGTGACAAGGTAAACCACAACAAAACACTACTGAAATATTCCAACCCTTGGATTTCATATAAATAAAAAAAAAATTAAGTTTGAAAAATAAATATTATGTAACAGTTACAATTTAAACCACAAACACACACTAATTATATATTCCACCTTTTGCATTTCAACGAAAGAAATTCAAAATTAACTTTGAAAAATCAAGAGAATGTAACTGTGACAAGGTAAACCACGACATAACACTACTGAAATATTCCAACTCGTGCATTTCAACGAAAGAAATCGAAAATGAAATTTGAAAAATCAAGAGAATGTAACTGTGACAAGGTAAATCACGACAAAACACTAGTGAAATATTCCAACTCTTGCATTTCAACGAAATAAATCGAAAATGAACTTTGAAAAATTAAGAGAATGTAACTGTGAAATGGTAAACCACGACAAAGCACTACTGAAATAATTCAACTTTTGCATTTCAATGAAAGAAATTCAAAATGAACTTTGAAAAATCGAGAGAATATAACTGTGACATGGTAAACCACGACAAACCACTACTGAAATATTCCAACTCTTGCATTTCAACGAAAGTAATTCAAAATGAACTTTGAAAAATTAAGAGAATGTAACTGCGACAAGGTAAAGCATGACAAACCACTACTGAAATATTCCAATTCTTGCATTTCAACGAAAGAAATTCAAAATGAACTTTTAAAAATCAAGAGAATGTAAGAGTGACCATGTAAACAACGACAAACTACTACTGAAATCTTCCAACTCTTGCATTTCAATGAAAGAAATTCAAAATGAACTTTGAAAAATCAAGAGAATGTAACTGCAATAAGGTAAACCATGACAAACCACTACTGAAATATTCCAACTGTCCTAGTAGATAACGTCATTCTTTGCCCATATATGGACCCCCGTCATGACCTCCTGATAGGGTTCTACCGATTATGTAATCAATTTCTCAGAAATCCATTTGTCCTAGTCGATTACGTCATTCTATACCCATATATGGACTCCCGTCACGACCTCCTGATAGGGTTCTACCGATTATGTAATCAATTTCTCAGAAAGCCATTTGTTCTAGTCGATTACGTCATTCTATGCCCATATATGGACCCCCGTCACGACCTCCTGATAGGGTTCTACCGATTATGTAATCAATTTCTCAGAAATCGATTTGTCCTAGTCGATTACGTCATTCTATGCCCATATATGGACCCCCGTCACGACCTCCTGATAGGATTCTACCGATTATGTAATCAATTTCTCAGAAATCCATTTGTCCTAGTCGATTACGTTATTCTATGCCCATATATGGACCCCCGTCATGACCTCCTGATAGAGTTCTACCGATTATGTAATCAATTTCTCAGAAATCTATTTGTCCTAGTCGATTACGTCATTCAATGCCCATATATGGACTCCCGTCACGAGCTCCAGGTAGGGTTCTACCGATTATGCAATCAATATCCTGGAAATTCTCTCCCTTCAATTAAAGCATCAATTTCTCGGATATCCTCTTCCCTCGAATGATTCAGTGGCGATATAAGAACTACCTTCACGAGATCATGAGGTTAAGATAGGTTACGCAATCAATTTCTCAGAAATCGTCTCCCCTCGCGGGATTCTATGCCCATATATGGAGTCCCATCACGAGCTCATGAGGTTAGGTTAGGTTACGCAATCAATTTCTCGGAAATTCACTTGTCCTAGATCAAAACATTCTCCCCATCGTCAATGCGCATGTGCAAACTTCACTCCAGAGACAATACATATGAAAACAACAAATAACTCGACCTTCAAAAAAGGGGTAATTGATCTTGTACTCGCCGTATTTCCAAGTTCCCTGATTGGTCTAGAAAGAGGGTGTGGTTTTGTACTCATTGATTTTCACCCTCAAATCCTCTTCTAAATCATCTTCTAAAATGCCTCAAACTGTTTCACCCAAATATTCCCTAAACGTAATTTCTGCGTGTTCCTTTTGTTTTGGCATCCCTGCGCTGTCACATTTGAAATTCCTAGGAAACCCTTTCCCGCGTTAATCTCTTCATCTCATAGATCAAAACATTCTCCCCACCGTCAATGCGCGTGTGCAAACTTCGCCCGGAGACAATTCTCCTGGACGAACACCAACAAATCAATCGACCTTGACATCATCCATCAAACATTAATGAACTTCGCCCGGAGACAATTCTCCTGAAAGAACATCAACAAATCAATCGACCATGACCTCATCCATCAAACATTAATAAACTTCACCCGGAGACACTTCTCCTGAACGAACACCAATAAATCAATCAACCTTGACATCATCCATCAGATATTAATAAATTTCGCCCGGAGACAATTCTCCTGGACGAACACAAACAAATCAATCAACCTTGACATCATTCATCAGACATTAATAAACTTCGCCTGGAGACAATTGTCCTGGACGAACACCAACAAATCAATTTCTTGGAAATCCATTTCCCCTAGGGAGTCTATGCCCATATATGGGTGTCATCGTGGGACCTCATGAGTTTAGGTTAGGCTACGTAATCAATTTCCCGGAAATCCATTTCCCCTAGGGAGTCTATGCCATTTATGGTGCCCCGTCACGAGTCATTAGTTCAATACATTTCCCCCCACCGTTAATGCTCATGTGGAAACTTCACTCCAGAGTCAATACACTTGAAAACAACAAATAAATTGACCTTGAAAAAAGAGGTCATTGACCCGCTTCGATTACGCGATCAATTTCTCAGAAATTCATTTCCCCTAGGGAGTCTATGCCCATATATGGATTCCCGTTCGGACCTCCTGATTGGCTTAGAAGGAGGCATGTACTTCCTGTTTCCCATTTCTTAATCAAAACCTTCTCCCCACCGATTACGCAATCAATTTTTCAGAAATTCTCTCCCCTTCGATTACGCAATCATTTTCTCGGAAATTCATTTCCCCTAGGGAGTCTATGGCCATATATGGTGTTCGTTCCGGAACTCATGAGGTTAGGTTAGGTTACGCAATCAATTTCTCGGAAATTTAGTTCCCCTAGGGAGTCTATGCCCATATATGGAGTCCCGTTCGGAGATATTAGGTTAGGTTAGGTTACGCAATCAATTTCTCGGAAATTCATTTCCCCTAGGGAGTCTATGCCCATATATAGAGCCCCGTCGGCATTAAACTAAATTGTAGATGTCAGCACGGTGTTCTCCGGGGAGTACTAGGGTCCTTCACGAATTTGTGAGGTTAAGTTAGGTTACGCAATCAATTTCTCGGAAATCCATTTCCCCTAGGGAGTCTATGCCCATATATGGAGTCCCGTTCGGAGAAATTAGGTTAGGTTAGGTTACGCAATCAATTTCTCGGAAATCCATTTCCCCTAGGGAGTCTATGCCCATATATGGTGTGGGGTCACGAACTCATGAGGTTAGGTTAGGTTACGCAATCAATTTCTCGGAAATACTGTTCCCCTTCGATTACACAATCAATTTCTCAGAAATCCATTTCCCCTAGGGAGTCTATGCCCATATATGGTGTCCCGTCATGAGTTATAGATCAATACATTTCCCCCACCGTTGATACGCATGTGCAAACTTAGCCCCGGAGACAATACACTTGAAAACAACAAATAAATCGACCTTGAAAATACATCAAAGTGAGAAAAATCCTGTTTTTTCATTCTCAGTGACAAAAACCATAAAAACATCCATAAATTGCTGTACTCGTCGGAGATATTATGTAATCCATTGACAAAAACAATAAAAACATGCATAAATTGCTGTTGGCATCCAAGAAACATCCTTCAATTGTTGTTGACATCAAAGAAACATCCATCAAAGTGAGAAAAATCCTGTTTTTTCATTCTCAGTGACAAAAAAAACATAAAAACATGCATAAATTGCTGTTGACATCCAAGAAACATCCTTCAATTGTTGTTGACATCCAAGAAACATCCATCAAAGTGAGAAAAATCCTGTTTTTTTCATTCTCAGTGACAAAAACCATAAATTATGTCCTGTCAACGTTAGACTAAATTGTAGATGGCAGCAGGGGTGAGCGGTGGGAGTCATTATGCCCTCCCTACTGTTATATGCAAATGCTAGGGAGCAGTTGGGAGAAGAATTGTATTTTATGGCGGGGCTTCAAAAGAGGCAGCTGAAGTTTATTATTTGTGTTAGGTCAGATGGGTTGCAAGTAGGTGGGAGAAGAAAGTATCTGGGAGAGGTTAGGCAAGTGTCTGGTTTTCAATTCTGTCCCATTTGCAGGAAAGAGGAAGATTTGGTTCATTTTGTGGGGAATTGTAGTGAATTAATAGATTTAAGAAAAGAATTGTTTGGGGTTGAGGTTTGGGAGAGTGATGAGATAATAAATAAATTTATTAGTAAGGAAAGATATGGGAGGTATAAAGAGATTCGGAAGGTTCCTGACAATGGGTATAGAGCATATATATATATATATATATATATATATATATATATATATATATATATATATATATATATATATATATATATATATATATATATATATATATATATATATATATATATATATATATATATATATATATATATATATATATATATATATATATATATATATATATATATATATATATATATATATATATATATATATATATATATATATATATATATACACACACATATATATATATATATATATATATATATATATATATATATATATATATATATATATATATATATATATATATATATATATATATATATATATATATATATATATATATATATATATATATATATATATATATATATATATATATATATATATATATATATATATATATATATATATATATATATATATATATATATATATATATATATATATATATATATATATATATATATATATATATATATATATATATATATATATATATATATATATATATATATATATATATATATATATATATATATATATATATATATATATATATATATATATATATATATATATATATTTTCTGTAAACCAAAAGTATGTGCAAACGATTCCCCACCCCATAAATAAAATTGGCCAATTCCCCTCTACACACCAAGAAAAGATAGCGTGATTCCTAGCAACAAATTTAGTCAGAAATAGTATTAAAGGAGAAATTACAAACCATTTGAAGACAGCCGAACTTAATAAATTGGATATGGCTATTTTTTACATACAACTTGAATTTTTTATTTTCAAGAGAATCGAGCCATTAGCTCGAAAAAATAATCACTATTATAATTGCTGTTCCGTTGAATAAGTGTAATAGTTAGATTTTCCGTGTTATCGTAATTTTTTTTTTTTTTTCACTAGGCAGTTTCTTCGAAAACGCGTTTTTGGTTAATATGGGCGGAGGTTCGCTCTTTACTAAATTGCTGCTACTGCCGCATTTATGATGGGAGACCGAAAATCTCCAGTTAAGCATTTCCAACAGTGATGATTTTTATGGTGTATATTTTCTATTTCAGGCTCTTATGAAATTCTAAACGAATCGTTTTCATAATTATATATTTTTTACAGTTAAATCTGAGTTCTTGTTTCTAATGATTCTTGTTTTTGAGTAAGAGTCCATTACAAATTTTGCCTACTAGACAATTAAAAAAAAGAAAAGAAAAAAAAGTTATTAAACTGTCGGTTACTATGGACCGTTTATTCGTTCCTTGATAGGTTAACTTACTTCATTACGATGCTTTTTGGAACCAAACATACCCTTGTGAGGGGTCCCAAATTTTTTTAGGGGAGAGCGGTCATTAAACACTATCTTATGTAAAAGAATATCCACTCCCTGTTTCCCTTTATAGTGCCCGTAGGAGACAGAGTCAAATACCAAAGTAGGATATAGGCTGTTGTTGTTAGATTTTTTAAAACCACTTCTGAGGTAAACTTAATTTTTTCTTTTGTGGATTAATTAGCCCCCCCCCTTCCTCCTTTTATGCCCGGGCACTACAGGGGAGAGGTAAATTGTATTAATTTTTTTTTGCTTAATGCAAAATATTTATTTTTAGGCTAGGATAATTTAATAGTTTGTAACAATTAAAACCTTTGTATAATTACACTGTAACTATTAAACTGTAATAGTAAAATGCCTGTTTGAATAGTGAAAATCTCCTTTAATTTGGCTTTGATATTACGTGAGATAGCGAAATTTGTGGATTACGTGACGAAAGTTTGTGGTACCCGTTCTACAACTTGGCACACAGTGTAGTTCACGTGGCGAAATTATATAACAGTCTCATTCTTTCTCAGTAATTATTTAGCCGCAATTTCTTACAGTATTGATTAGCATTAGGATGTCAATGTTTGTAAAAATAGAAACATATACGACATTTATAGTTTGTATAAATAAAACCAATTAGGCAGTTGAAATATATATTATATTCTAATGGCGTCACGCAAGGGCCATTTTCACATTTGAAACAAGGGCCGAATGCTGGCGCTACCAACCGTTGAGATACGTATGACTGTATACACAGAGTGTATACAGTCCCTCTGTGTGTTAATTGATATTTCTAGTGAATCAACAGGTAAACTGTTTAAGTTACAATCTTGATTTTTTTTTCAAAGAATCCGGCAGCTTGGGCACACAGGGCCGTACCCAGGGGGGTTACCAGGTTTGAACCCGCCCCCACCCCGAAATTTTGTCTGACTCGTAAATAAGTAACAAAAATGCATATAAACGATTTTGATGCGTTTTCAAAGTTTTTTGTATCACCCCAAAAAAATAGCCGATCAAACGAAACTCCTGGATACGTCCTTCGGAGCAAAAGTTCCAAATAAAAAAAAAAAAAATCCCAAAAGCCGACCATCAATCTGTTTGCGTTTACCAGATCGTTTATAGCATCGGTGGTCCTTGTGTCATCGTCACCACCTGACTCCTGTCCCAAAAGGAGTCAAGGAAATGTTGAAATCACAGAAGTGAGGACTTATCAGTGTAAAAGCACTAGCACTGACTTAGTAAAGAGCGAATTGCTTCCCATGCATAGTTTTTCCCCGGCCACTTTGATCAGAGGTAGTGCTGCATCTAAGTAAACAGCCATGTACCTTTAATGTATTATGTATTTATTTCTTTCATCTAGCAACTACATATGGTGGTGTTGATCGTAGAAACCAAGAAGGGGGCTCGTTAGATTGAAAATTACCAGTGGTCTTTTCAGAGTCCAGAGCGGTTGGAGGGCAACCAGTCAAGAATTATTTCAGAGCAATCAAATTCTCTCCTCTGTTACCCCTCAAGATGTCTTATCAAAATTGTGAAATAGCCCTTTCGTTCAGAATAGTCGAAAGGTCCTATAAATAGGCCTCATGGGTTGACATGTAAACTCAAATTGCCAATTGTTTACAGATAAGATTTATAATAAAAAAAATGGGGGCTCGATTGATCTTACGGATGCGATTGACTCCAAACTTTCAGAGATAAATTTCTGGGTCAAAAGGATTATATATTTTGTTTTGGCACAGGGGGGGGGGGACGGAGACACATCAAATTTTGTGTCCCTGATCAGTCTAAAACTTACAGCCCTAAAGCCTTGACCCAAGAGGAACCTAATATAGAAAAGAAGAATGTTTCGGAGCCCAAAAAACTTCCCTGGATCCGCTTGAAAATTCTATACTTAAGTCCTCGGGCCAAGGAGACCCCAGTGCACAAGGACCAAAAGTGAAATAAAAACTGATATCCCCCGCCCCCCCCTAAAAAAACGGTGTCCAACAAAGAGCCGAAAACGGACCAAAAGAGTTTTTTCCTTGGCCGCGTCGTATAAAAGGGGTACTCGTAGAAACTTGAGAAGGGGGCTCATTTGATTGCAAATCAGAAGTTAATGTGTCCTTTTTAAGAGATGAAAGTTATTCGAGGGCAACCAGCTTTCCTCCTGTGCCCTCTTATGCTACCCAGCCCCTTGTAGCAGCGGCGATTTTGGCCTCGCTCGCGCCCGGGGCAAAGTCTTGATTAGCCCCCTCCCCTGTCTCAAAATATTTTCAGGCCAAATTTTAACAAAATCTTCATTTACAAACAAAAGTTCCCATTTATTCAAATCTGACTTTTCTTGCTTTAGCCTCTGCAAAATTATTAATCATTTCGGCCCTATTCATTGCTTCTAATTCTTCGCGTACTATGCTCATTAAAGCTAAATCATTTAGCCGCTCCTGGCCCATTGTCGATCTGACCATGGCCCATTATCAATCTAATATTTCTTACTAATTGACTTAAGTTCTGACTCCCCCCCCCCCCTCAGAACCGAAGAACTGACGACAGCTGTGAAAAAGTTGAAAAATGGACGTGCATCTGGAGTCGTAGGATTGCGGCAGCGATGCTTGAGACAACATTTCGAGCCCGCATAACTGTTTGGACTGCTCTCCTAGTGGGTATCTGGAATAACTAAAAAGTCCCAAAAGATTGGACCATACTGGTCAAACTCTTCAAGAAGGACGATGCACTAATCTGCGACAACTGGAAGGGCATAAACTTAACGTCTGAGCCTTATAAAATACTAGACTCAGTCATATTACAACGCCTAAGAACAGCCCAAGACTCGCATCTCAGGGAAGAGTAACATGGCTTTCGAAAGTCTTGCTCTGATCCTATTTTCATTCTTAGACAAATGGTCGAAGAGTCCACGGAATGGGACAAAAAAAGTATGCATACCGTTCACTGATTTTGAAAAGGCATTAGATTCTGTTGATCGAAAGATTTTATGGAAGATTTTGAATTATTACGGAGTACCTGAAAAACTAGTCAAAATGATAATCGCACTCTATGAAGATAATGAATGTTGTGTGCGCGCAGAAAATGGGAATATGCGTTTCTTCAAGATAATGTCTGGTGTCAAAGAGGGATGTGTCCTATCCCCATTCTTGTTTGTTTTTTATATGGACTACATTCTAACGAAGTCTTCAGGCTCTGGAGTGAAGATTTGTAGCCGACAGATCTCTGACCTGGACTATTCTTCTGAAAATAAGGAAAACAGCGACTGCAGATGCTACTCGACGTCATAGATGGAAAGGCCATAAAGTTGGGCTTGCAGTGAATGTCAGTAAAACAAGGAGCATGACTACATCTGACTCTCCGCTGAAACCGAAAAAAGATACAGCAATTGAACAGATCAATGAATTTAAGTACCTCGGGAGTTGGATTGATTATAATGAAGCTCCGATACGCTTGAAGCTCCATGTTATGAATGGCAATGTGCTGTCCATTCTCCTTTATGCTAGCGAATGTTGAAAACTTAATGTAAAACTGAAGACACACGTCCTGCCGTCCTAGCCTTTGAAAACATGTGCCTTAGAAGAATTCTGAACTTATCGTGGCAGGAAAAGGTCACGAATATAGAAGTTCATCGGCAAACCGGTCAACCATTAGTTACTGACCTTCTGAAACGCAGGAGATGGACGTACCTTGGCCACGTCCTTCGTATGCCAGAAGATCGACTCCCATGTACATTTTATGAGTGGTGCCCTGAAGGGAGGCTCAAAAGAGATTGACCAAGACATACCTTGCGACAGCAGTATATGAACAGGATCTGAGTAGAAGGGAGATATGTCTTGAACCACGCTGGGAGGACGTCAGGACTGCAGCTGAGCTCTTTGATGTATGGTGAGGTTTCGTAGGCACCCTACGTGCCATTCCTGGCTCTGGAAGATCTAAAGTCTAAGGTAAATGACCACTCATTACTTGCCACCGACACTGCAATCGCTAATAATATTTGATAGCAACTCATACGTTTGCGAAGACCCCTTTATCTCCTTATTGCACAATTAGTTCCAACACATCTATAGGTTTCTTTAAGGAAATGTGTCGGCGTTGAACTTTTTTTTTTCAAGTCTTGGAGTTCGTGAAACAAGTGAATGGGATCTAAACCATCGCAATATTTTACTTTTATTGCTGCTTACTTTTATTTTCAAGAAATGGTGATGGATTTAATTTTCTTTTATTCACTGCCAACTGCGCCCTCTAATTTATTTTTATAAAAAAAAAATTTCTAAAATTACAAAACGACTATAACTGATAGATTATTTATTTGAAATTTTGCAACCCTGAAATTTCTGTGCATGGGGCAAGTGTCCCCTCTGCCCCTCCCCCCTAAAACCACCTCTGCCTCGTAGCTTAAATTATTTCGGTTCAAAATTTTGTAAAAAATGTGTACCGTATGTAATTTCCCCATTTTTCTGAGATAGGTTTTAGTAGAAAA